>NW_017308525.1:0-6437 GCF_000935625.1 Nanorana parkeri
GGGTCTGGTATGGATTTGGGGGGGAACCCCACGCCATTTTTCTTGGGATTTTTACTCTGGGGGGGGGTTCCTTCTAACATTCCTACCAGACCTAAAGGGCCTGGTATGGATTGGGGGGGGGGGGCTCACGCATTTTTGGGGGTTCATCATCTTGTGCAGACTGTCAAAATGAAATGTTTTTAATGTATTAGCATGTACATGCCTGGATATGAGTGCAATAAACGCGCAAGATGAGAATATATATGCGCACGATACAATTACTAGTGCGCAGAATTTACGCAGGTGAATATGTACCATTTTGAACTCTGTCACAGCAGCATATAAATAATGTACACATTTCGATTGGTGGTGTAGGCATATATCTACTACTATATTTTTGGGTGTGTAGATTCAACAGTTTTGATTTTTGGGTGGATATTTGCATTGCTGTATGTGGATAAATGCAACTCACTTGATGCAGGATTTGAACCGGGGACATGGGTGCTGTGGGGCAGTAGCTCTAACCCCTGAGCCACTGGGCTTCCCTCAGGGAATTATCCTAATGGTTGTTGCACATCCCCATTGAATCCTTGGAAATGTAATACGCCATGCGCGCGTGTTTGGGCTATTTATCAAGCATCTGCACATAAACACACCATGAATCACGCTTCTGCATACGCTTCTGCGCCAAGCGTATATGCGCGCATGCGCGCACAGTCGGCGTGTTTTTGCATGGCGTGTTCATGGCGTGTTTATGTGCTTAGTAAATCAACCCCATAAAATCAACAAGTCTTATTAGAACACTTGAAAAACATATTGGCATAAAACCATCTGTAACATCGAAAAACATAGATAAAAGAAACTCAGATACAGTTTCTGAGGATATAAGCTTAAGACTATGGGGTCTATGCACTAAGCTGCCATAGGCAGCCGAGTGAATGACCGACCTAAAGCGAAGTGAGCCGAACGCTGTTCGGCTATTCACTTCAGGCTGGTACGACTGATTTCAGCCGTATATCGGCTGAAATCAGCCGTACATCGGGTGGCTTCACGTTGCTTTGGGTCGGTCGAACATGCTCAGCATGTTCAGCCGCCCCGAAGTGCAGGAGGAGTTCAACTCAGCCGATCCAACATCTGGATTGGCTAAGCCGAACCTCCGGCAGGTTACTCGCTGCTGTTCGGTCTATTCTCATAGAGGCCGAACAGCAGTGAGTGAATAGCCGAATGCAGCTGAGCGGCATTCGGCTCGGCTGTTCTGCTCGGTCCCTCAGAAAATAGTTAAAAAAGTACAAAAAAATAAATAGAAAACAATTGTGCGGAGCTAGCAATGACAGATAGCTCCGCCCAACAGTTTTCTATTGGCCGGCGGTTCTAAAGTAACATAACAATAGTCATATTAAATCTATGGCTGCTCAACTTGTAATAAAGTGTTTGGTTTTTAATAATTAATGAATGCTGTCATCAAAAAAAGGTTATTTTTTCCCCCTGTGTGTATGTATGTATGTATGTATGTATGTATATATATATAAATATATATATATATATATATATATATATACACATACATGTACACAGTACTTTAGATATTTTAGACCAGATCTATTTCCTACATTTTTTGTGTCTTCAAAAAGTCTTTACCTAGTTTATTGTTAAAGCAGACGGTGTCCATCTGATGTGCCACATTTAATCTGTCACCTTCATTTATTTAAGCATGTTTGTTGCTTTAAATGGTTTTGCAGCTAAATCAAAAATCACATATTTAACTCACAAGATAATTATTCTTCACCTTTCTCCTAATACTGTTTGTGAAATGTATGTTGAGTATACTATGTACAGAATTCTTTATTTATAATACTCAGCTTTGTGAATAACCCTCATAGTGTTTAAAGGTTAGTAAGCAGTCTTGAAAATGGTGCAGGACAGGTGTTGGTAACAAGGAGAGGAATTGTGTGAGCTGCAGAGCATGCATTTAGAAGTGGCCTTCAGTGGTCATCGGGTCCTTAACTATTTGTCTGGGGAGTGTGAAGGGCTATTGTCTGGGGAGTGTGAAGGCTTGAAAACTTTTTCATTAGTAAGTTGTTAAACAGACCATGCATTGAGCCCATTGCAAACTCTGGGTTACCAAGTATTGAATAATGACTGAATGAGTTTCTGGAAGTTTTGAGAGCTGACCTGTTTGCCAATCTTAGCATTCTACTGGTTTTATGACTGGGTGTGTGGGTAGCACCAGGGGAGTCTATGCAGAGGGAAATTTGAGATGTCTTGTTCGAGTGCAATACATTGTTTGCTGTCACCATATCCGTACAGGCAGATTTTGCAATATTTGGGTATATCAGGTAACTTGATACCTCCATGGGTTTTGGGGAGGTTAAAGGGTTGGGTCATTTGCAGGCCCACAGGGATTTGGAGAATATTAAATTGACCTATCTAAGGTAGGGAAGCGGAATATGTATAGATAGGGTCAAGGAGAGGAAAATAAATGTCAGTTTGATGGTCATTGTTACATAGTATTTGAGGTTGAATAAAGACATTAGTCCATCAAGTCCAACCTATTAGGATCTCGTTCTAGGAGTACCCGTACCCCTGTATATTACGGTCCCTTAAGAAATCGTCCAAAAGTTTCTTGAACAATTCCACATTATTTGCTGAAATCACCGCCTGTGGCAGTGAGTTCCAGACCCTAACTGATCTTACTGTGAAGAACCCCCTTCGCCCCTTGTGCTGGAATTTTTTTTCCATCAATTTTAGGTGATGGCCTCTAGTTTTTGTAAAAGATCATTGTGAGGTTATTATAGCAGTCAAACCAAGAAAACCAACTGAAATTCCATTTCTGAAATAAATATTGTACATTTTGGAGTAAGGGTGGGAATTTCAGGGTAAAGTTAAGCCTCGGATCAGTGGGAATAAAAATACTTATAATGAACTAAATCATTGTGATAATATGTCAACTTGCCTTCTCTAATGGATCTCAACTGCGGATACACAGGCCAGTGGTATTTGCAGGTAATGGGGTTGAGCCCTGTATTACATCATACAGCTGAACAATAAAGTAACTGAGGAAATGCATGCAACGCAGATAATGGTCTGGAGATCTGTATTACATCATACAGCCGACAATAAAGTCACTGAGGAAATGTGTGCAACGCAGGTAATGGTTTGGTAACCTGTATTACCTCATACAGCCAAACAAGAAAGTCACTGAGGAAATGCGTGCAATGCAGGTAATGGTTTGGAAACCTTTATTACATCATACAGGAGTACAATAAGTCACTCTGGCAATGATGATGCGTGGAACGCAGGTAAGGATCTTAGACCTATATTCCATCATACAGAAGCACAATAAAGTCACTCACAGAATAAAATTCTCTAAGATATCATTAAACAGTAGTACTTGCGGTCAGTAGAGTCTTCCCAGACTAGTTGTAGCAGTATTTGTGCCAGACTCATTTGCAGGGAGGTCTGTTCAGAGATGTATCTGGAGGAAAAGCATTGGGCAAGTAGGAAGCAGCTGCAAGTTAATTAAAGAGGAGTGGATGCTGCTGCAGTGTTGGTTGATCCAGAGAGCTCAGAGGAAGCTTTAGTTATAAGGATATTCTATGCAGCACTGAAATAGAGCAGTGAGGCGAATTGCTTGTAGAAGTGGAAGCCAAGATGGAGAGGGTTACAGACAGCCCAAATGTTCTCTTGCTGTGCTGGAAGCATATTGGAGCCTCTGTGGGGAAAGGAGGCTTCGACGTGTCATACATTTCACAGACGTTGAGCAATTCAACCCCTGTGGCTTAAGAGAGAGGAAGAGAAGGAGCCAAGTGACTGGTGGATTGGATTGGATAGCAACAGCACACAACTTTGAACTTAGATAAGAATATGACACTCATACTGTAAAATATAATACTAAATACCTAATATTTGATGTATTTGCTGTGGTCTTCCATTTAAATTAGATTTTTTTTAAGGTTACTTATCTGTGGGGGGTACATTGTGATGCTCATTACTTCTAATTTTTAGAAGTCAATTTTGAGATAGGAAAGTTCCCCATATGATTCAAATTCTTTCAGGAAGTTGGGACATACTGTATGTGGATAGTTATAGCAAAAGATAATATCATCCACATAAGAGGATATTTTACAGTGTCCCCTACCTGTAAACCTTTGATGTTAAATACTACCTTGCACAAAAAGGGCTTCGGGGAGGGCACAAAGAGAAGAGGGGAGTATTCAGCCTTCGTGGGTGCCATTTCAAGATCAGAAAGGGCTCTGAGAAAACACCTTCGAACTTCAAGGAGGCAAAAGGCTGGATTTATTTGCGTTAACCCAGAACAGTCCTTTTAAGGACAGCAAAAAATATACTTATTTACAAATACATTTTCTTTTTAAATCAGTAAACAGCACAGCATTTATCTGGTATCTCCTTCAACTCCTTTGTTTTTGTTTTAATATATAGTACTAAAAGTATTCTTTTTTTTAGTTTAGCAAGGATTAATGACCATTCCGTATTAGTGTTTTCCTCACTCATAGACTAAGTCTGTTTGAAAAGAGTTATAAGATACTGGAAAATAAAAATACTTACAGAATAACTGTATGTGTAAACGTGCAAATATTTACTAGTTATGAAAACTGCATATAGATGGTGCTGTAGAACTCCCTACATCCATGGTACAGTCAGAACCTCTATCTCCTTTTCTGTGTGTAAGTTAAGTCTTATGTGCATTGAAATAATATGGTAAATCACATTACATCACATTCACATTTAAGTGTTGACTTGCTGCTCATCATTTCATAGGAAGCAATACATAAAGGCGTTAGGCCTATGCTGGCATCACTGATCCTCAGGGCCATGTTATTGACCAAGATCACATGAAAAGATCAAAAGGTCAAATAGACAAGAGTAAACATCTATAATTAAATAATTCACAATCAATACTTATCACTTGTATCACAGGCTTTTAGTACACAGGGCTTTTACACATACATACAGACATACATACATCTAAAGGTTCCTATAACTCTTGGGTGTTATAATAAAACTACACACCAGAACACCTTAAAATGTATATAAAAATGTTAATTAATGTATTATATGTGGTATATAAAATGCCTGCTCCATCTCATTAAACACAAGAGATAATTTGGAATAATTCCAATAATTTTTGCATTAGGAATCAACCAAACTTTCCTGGGTATGATTCATGAGAATCTCATACAAATGCAAACAAATGCTGTTATGTGGGGAGCAGCATAAATTAAACATTAAAAATGATAAATTCCCTTTAATAACATGCCTGGGGGATGCTGTATGTTTGTCTGTGAAGTGGTGTACCTGTAGGATATACACAATCCAAAATTACATTAACAAAGAAAAAATGCTGCTAAATGACATTTTCCTGCTGTTTTTTTTATTTGGCATGGGGACCCCCTAAAATCAAACATATGGCATGAGTAGTTAGACATTGCCATGGGGGACATGTACCATTGCAAAAATATATGTTCATTGGGGAGCAGATATTTTAATAATGCTTAAAGTAAAACATTATAACTGCAAGATGTCTTTAAATAACATACTTGGGGAATGGCCTAAACCTGCCTGTGAAGTGACACACCTGTACAGTATACTACAGGAAGCATTCAATATATTACAGGAAAAGTGATATTTAGAAAGGAAACAAAAAACATTTGCCATTCCGTTCCATTTCCTTGTCTGCCTTTTTATGTCATAGGACCTCCAAATCTATACCAAACTCTTTTGTTTGATGGTTTGGATGGCAGAGCCCAGGTGTGGATTGAGTTGGATTTGTAGGGGACTAGAAAAAAGTGGTACATGCATGAATCCATAACTAGCCTTTATAGCAGGGAGCACAATGGGAAGGCTTACAACAATACAAAACACAAAAATTCCCCAGCCCCAACCTGCCAGCCAGCCTGCAACCCCCAGTGCGTCCCTGCACCTTATTAGGAGGAGTAGGCTACCTCCAGGTACACCTGCATGCAATCTATCGACTTCATTAATATGCTCACACTTGGAGAATCAGATACATAGAGTTAGGACCACACTTTGCAGAGGTGCCTTGGCGCGGCAGTGTGGCTTCTACATATTTTTGGCCAAAAGTTTGTGCAACTAAAACCTCTGATTTTAACGCATACTGTTGACAGGGCTACTTGTTTGGTTGCAGGCTGGCTGGCAGGTTGGGGCTGGGGAATTTTTGTGTTTTGGATTTGTAGGGGGACCCCAGGTAAAACAATTAAAAAAGTGTGCGGTCCTCCAAAGCCCATTCGAGAACCTTACCCTAGATATGGGTCTCGTATGAATTTTTAAGGGGGACTTCACAAGATCCACACCAGATCATTTTCCTTGATGAAAGTCTGATATGGATTTTAAGGGGAAACCCCTGCACAAAAAAGGGAAACAACTTCATGGATTCCCTCTAAAAATCTATAGCAGGCCCTTATCCAGGCGTGCCATTT
>NW_017308525.1:6469-7939 GCF_000935625.1 Nanorana parkeri
CTTGTAAAGCCTCTTCCACCTGGGGAGGCACCTTGTCCCCATGTTGATAGATACAAGGGCCTCATGCGCACATTTAGTCACCATGATGTGGCAGTCTGTGAGGAGGGAAATATATTAGAATCTGGAAACCCCCATTAAGGTGAGGGGGCCTCCAGATATTAGGTCTCTCTTAAAAATGTGTTTATAAAACAAACCAAAAAAAGTGTAAATGCAGTGATGTAGATCCATTGTCAATCGCCATGGCCATATTTGGTCAATGACATCAGCCAGCATTCCTGCCCCTTAGTTTACATTTATTCAAATGGCCTGGGGAACCCCCCATCTGGCAGCTATGTGGAGCAGGGCTGCATCATTGGTTGCTTGGACACCAGCAGCTGCTATCATCCTGGCAACTGATAATGTGCCTCTGGACCCATACAGCTGCTGGCATGGGGCTGTTCCATCTAGCAGCTAAATGGGGCCAAGGATGCATTATTCGTTTCTAGGCTGACAGCCACTAGTGTCCTGGCAACCAATGTCCCTGACTTGTCATATTTACTAGCAGTAGTAATACAGCTGCTAAATGTATTACTTACCACTGCAGCCAAAGGTTGGGCTCAGTGGTTAGGCAAACTGTTTATTTACTTTGCATGAACAGCCAGCATTTGGGTGAGCCCTGCATCAGCCCAACCTTGAACCTCATCCTTAGCAAAAACACAAAAAGAGAGCGCACCACTCTGTGCATCATCAAACGGGTTTATTAATAAAAGCAATGAAAGAAACCAATTCACAATTGTAGCAGGTGTCAACGCTTTAGCTTTTTCCACAATGGGATACAGTTCAATAAAAAGGATACACTTGATTTGTTTTAAAAAACATTTATAAATCCACCATCGGTGTAACACAGGACAGCAGCGGGATAACGCGTTTCAAGGGCGCCCCCCTTCATCAGATCCTCTCAATTAAGGAAGAAGTTGAATATCACAGACAAGCATCGGTGGAACAATTTTGCATATAGATTACTCATCCCTAGCAATAATAAAGAATACTAATTGGTTGATGCTTGTTTTCAATATGTGTAAAAGGTTCAGAGATTTATAGAGATGCAGACTTGCTCTTTGACTGCCAACAGAACACTTGTCTCTCTGTACTTCAAGCCTAAAGAAAATATAGCAAGCAGAAAACACTTATACTACATTTCATTATGTTAGGTTTTGTATCAACAATGGTCTTCCACCTGAAAGGAACAAAAATGCAACAGTATAAGTACAACTATTATTACCACTAAGGGGTCTATTCACGAAGCTGCCGAGGGCAGCCGAATGAATGACCGATCTGAAGTGAAGTGAGCCGAACACTGTTTGGCTATTCACTTCAGGCTGATACGGCTAATTTCAGCCGTACATCGGCTGAAATCAGCCGTACATCGGCTTGCTTCGTGTAGCTTCGGGTCGGCCGAACATGCTCAGCATGTTCGGCTGACCCGAAATG
>NW_017308525.1:8709-10861 GCF_000935625.1 Nanorana parkeri
CCCCCGAACCATACCAGGCCACATACCTTGTAAAGCCTCTTCCACCTGGGGAGGCACCTTGTCCCCATGTTGATAGATACAAGGGCCTCATGCGCACATTTAGTCACCATGATGTGGCAGTCTGTGAGGAGGGAAATATATTAGAATCTGGAAACCCCCATTAAGGTGAGGGGGCCTCCAGATATTAGGTCTCTCTTAAAAATGTGTTTATAAAACAAACCAAAAAAAGTGTAAATGCAGTGATGTAGATCCATTGTCAATCGCCATGGCCATATTTGGTCAATGACATCAGCCAGCATTCCTGCCCCTTAGTTTACATTTATTCAAATGGCCTGGGGAACCCCCCATCTGGCAGCTATGTGGAGCAGGGCTGCATCATTGGTTGCTTGGACACCAGCAGCTGCTATCATCCTGGCAACTGATAATGTGCCTCTGGACCCATACAGCTGCTGGCATGGGGCTGTTCCATCTAGCAGCTAAATGGGGCCAAGGATGCATTATTCGTTTCTAGGCTGACAGCCACTAGTGTCCTGGCAACCAATGTCCCTGACTTGTCATATTTACTAGCAGTAGTAATACAGCTGCTAAATGTATTACTTACCACTGCAGCCAAAGGTTGGGCTCAGTGGTTAGGCAAACTGTTTATTTACTTTGCATGAACAGCCAGCATTTGGGTGAGCCCTGCATCAGCCCAACCTTGAACCTCATCCTTAGCAAAAACACAAAAAGAGAGCGCACCACTCTGTGCATCATCAAACGGGTTTATTAATAAAAGCAATGAAAGAAACCAATTCACAATTGTAGCAGGTGTCAACGCTTTAGCTTTTTCCACAATGGGATACAGTTCAATAAAAAGGATACACTTGATTTGTTTTAAAAAACATTTATAAATCCACCATCGGTGTAACACAGGACAGCAGCGGGATAACGCGTTTCAAGGGCGCCCCCCTTCATCAGATCCTCTCAATTAAGGAAGAAGTTGAATATCACAGACAAGCATCGGTGGAACAATTTTGCATATAGATTACTCATCCCTAGCAATAATAAAGAATACTAATTGGTTGATGCTTGTTTTCAATATGTGTAAAAGGTTCAGAGATTTATAGAGATGCAGACTTGCTCTTTGACTGCCAACAGAACACTTGTCTCTCTGTACTTCAAGCCTAAAGAAAATATAGCAAGCAGAAAACACTTATACTACATTTCATTATGTTAGGTTTTGTATCAACAATGGTCTTCCACCTGAAAGGAACAAAAATGCAACAGTATAAGTACAACTATTATTACCACTAAGGGGTCTATTCACGAAGCTGCCGAGGGCAGCCGAATGAATGAAGATTTGCAGCATAGTGTAGCATTTATATGATGCTTTTGGCTATAATCCTTTCCCAATTAATAAAAAAAAACAATCATCGAATTAGAGGGTTATTAAACCCTCACTTTTTTTTTGCATATACCTACTGCTATTAAGCAGTGGATATATGCAAACACTTTTTTTTGAAAACCTTTTGAAAGAGGTTTAAACTTATTTGTGTCTTCACCGCATGCTCCCGTCCAAACATTTGGAAATGTTAAGGTAAGGTAAGTCCATACACTAACATTGGTGGGAGGGAAAAAAATCCTTTAAACAGTTGCCGTCCGCCCGTAGAAAAAAAACGGACGTACGGCTGACTCGTATTAGCGGGTTGCCGTCTCCAGGCGGCATTTTTTTCCCTGCTCGCGCACTCCCCCTAGCGCGCGCACGGGCAGGAAAGACCCGCTCGTTTTTACAGCCGTTAACGGCTGTTTCACATACAACCGATCAGCGGCTCTATAGCCGCCGATTGGTTGTATGGCGTGATTTTTTTGCCCATCCCCCCTCGAGTGCCGCCGCCCCGCCCTCGAGTGCCGCCGCCCCCCTCGAGTGCCGCCGCCCCCCTCCTGACCCCCATCTTCATACCGGGATGCGCTGGCCCATCTGCGGCACGGACCTGGTCGGGAGGGCGTCAGGAGGAGAAGGGAAGGAGATCAGCTTCTTGCTGATCTCCCTCTGGGCTGTGAATGCAGAAGTGATGTGTATTACATCACTTCCGCATTCACCTGTCAGTCATCTGGCTGCTATAGCCAGAGAGAAGAAGCTGATGAAGCAGATCTCTGCTTCATCAGCTTCTTT
>NW_017308525.1:10904-24374 GCF_000935625.1 Nanorana parkeri
AACCCCCCAGAATGTTTAAGGCCCCCCCCCTTCGTTTACGCATATATAAACGTAAATACGCGTCCGGTGCACCAGCGCGCAAAAACGACAATTGCGCTACACATGTTACATATCGCCGCGAATGCCGAAGTGAGTTAGGGCCATCAATCACTGATAACACTACACTGATGAGCGGTAAAAGCTCTTAAAACATCGCCTATGGCCAATTTTGGGTAAAGTAGTTTTTTGAGGTTTCGCGCGCGTGTGCAATTTTAAGGCTTGAAATGTTTGGTGTCTTTTTACCCGACGTGACCCCGTCTTTTATATTTTACCAAAAAATTGGGTAATAATAAATGTTTTATAATTTAATATTAGGGGAAACCGTTTTTTTTTTAATTCTGTAATTTTTCCTTAATATATTAAAAAATAAAAACCCCAGTGGTGATTAAATACCACCAAAATAAAGCTCTATCTGTCCCCAAAAAAGGGTATCAAATTAATTTAATTATAGCGTTGCATGACAGAATAAATGTCAGTCAAATTACCGCAGCGCTGAATACTGAAAAATGGCCTGGATGGGAAGGGGGTTTAACACCACAGACTTCAAGTGGTTAATGTCACTTTAATATGCTAACCTTTAGGCCTCATTGACACTGCCGCGCGTATATGCGCGTATGCGCATATTGTACCATATGCAGCATATGCAAATAAATGGCTCAATACACAAAGCTGCGTATGGAGCCGTATATTTGCATAGCGTAAAAATTTGCAAAACAGAATGGAACCCAGATGCATCCGGATAGCGTATTTCTGCGCATATGCGCGTACGTGCGTATACGCATGTACAGTTTATTAAAATGTCTATTACGAATGATGCATTCTGGGATTGCATATAGTACATGCATATACGCAAATACGCATGTACGCAATATACAATTTTGCTCTTGCGTTGTGTGTGAATGAGGCCTTTACAACCTTATCAAGTATAAACACCTATTCACATAAACAGTGTTTAAGCTTTGATTAAAGTTTTAGGGTCTATTCACAGCTCTCAGTTATGGTTGATTTTCAATGGCACCTTAACAAGCATGCACTTCAATGAATGGTAATATACTACCATTTGTTGTGGTGTGCTATGTCAGAAAAAAATGGTGCATTCATGCTATTTTGAATTCTGGAGTGTTGGCTACCCATTAATTAATGGGCTGCCTAAAGAAATACATGTTAATGCACAACATAACATGCGTTTATGCAACACACCAAAATGTTAAGGTGTAAATAGACCCTGGATTCACACTATTGTTCTGCAGTGATACACTGTATGTATGTTAACGGCACCCAGGACCATTTCCATAAGGCAACCTTTTTTCTTAGGCAGCACCTCATTCAGTTACATGGGGCCGGCAGGCAGAGCAGAATGTTGGCAGTGCAGCAGTGGCGCAACAATAGCTATAGTAGCCCTCAGGGCAGCTGGAGGGCACAATTAGGGGGACTGATTCGGAAAACTAAACTATGAAGTCTCCAGTATTGAAAGGGCTGAAATCAGACCTCAGGATCATCAAGTCACAGTTCCCCCTCTGTGCTGCAAGAAACATTTGTTTATCTATCTTAGTGTAGATTTAATGCCCTCTTAACTTCTTCTACAGACTGAAATTAAACCCTGTATGCTTAATGCAGTTACAAATCCCAGCGTTTCAACTCTGTTAAAACCTTATAGGAAGGCTGAGGTTTATGGTTCTGCAAAATAGTTTAATGCTACTAGAGCCTAAAGAAGTTTGTATAAGGGTTGAAGAGTAAGTGTGTACAAGAGCATTATTAATTTTATCAATCATTATCCCTGTGCATATCCCCTGCTGATTGCAAAAGATGTCTTTTGCGTGATATCTGTGTCTGTTCAGTTTTTTTGAGATGAATTCGTGGGGCCACCTCGTGACAGCACAAGATGTTGAAAGGTGATGCGAGGAATCTGACACTGCACTGTTGCCCTTCTTTTGTCTTGTACCAGTCTTGCCACTCTCCTTTGTCTGGGGTTTGCGTGTCTAGGGTTTGCGTGTCTAGAGTGTAAACTATTGTCCAGGCCAGGGGGCACTATTTCACACTTCTACTTGCCAGCAGAAAGGCTAGGAACACCCCTGAGGCCGCCCATTCATTGCATTAACGCAGTGCCTAATGCACCTAATGCACAAAAACCGGGTAATTATTCTTTATTATGCAGCACAACACACAGTGGTGTATTACTTTGCCTTGTGCCACACTGCAATTTAAAAAAACAAGCATTTTTGGTTGAAATGATTAGATAATGCCTTATTCACTAACTTAAGGGAAAATTCCCTTGAAAAGTTTAAATGTACTTTGCTAAGTGAGCAGCCTATACTTTCGTAAAACAATCCCAATGTCTCCTTAGACACTACTGTTTAAGAAAAACACACTTAGACATCTATTAATTTTAGCTCGGGCCTGCCAACATTTACCCTTACTCTAAGTAAAAGTTACTCTACCAGAAATTATGGGAAAAAGTCTAGAAAACAGATCCTGCCATAATTTTTAAAGGTTTGTTTAAAATCTAAAACCTTATGTTGTTCTGAAGCATTGCTTAAGCAGTTTATATTTTTGGATTTAAGTATGCTGAATATATATATTCTTTGAACATGAAACATAAGCATGTGATTTTCCCAGGCTCTTTAATCCTTTAGGAGCCTGTCTTGCATACATTTATGACCTGTCATTTTTAGTATGTGTGTTTAGTTTAAATTTGCTTGCTCAAGTGACAAGGTGGATCACCATGGAATGCTCCAGGTGCACAAAAAAGTAGTACAATACAATGTATATACCCTTTCTGTCAAGCCACCTGTGATGTGAGTAGGATTGGGAATTCAGTATATTCTGTGAATCTTTGCTTGCTATCTCTTTTGATTACTAACATGACCAGAAGCAGTATAGTTAAAACAATGAGTATTATATTTTTTTGGTTTGATGCTTGTGTCCCTATGTGACAATAGTTGAAAATAGAAGCATAATGCATTGTTCATATCACTTTAAAATAAAGAATAGAAACCAGGACACTTGAGCTCTCATAGTTTTTATCCAGATGTCCTATTTAATCTGTGGCAGCTTGCCAGGAACATAAATCAAAGTTAAAAATATCTTTCATACATCTTCTCTTTTTCTACTGTGTATTGAAATTAACTTTCTATTTTCTTAAAATCTCTTATTTCAATTTTCTTTTTAAATGCAAATGCAAAAAGGCTTAAGCAATTCCCAGCAATCTTTGAGATATCACTGTTGTGAGCATAATTTTCTTTTCCAAATGTGTTCCGCCAAAAAAATCTGTTTATTTTTTTATTCATACTTTCAATGGTATATAATTCACTTCACTGGTTAAGTTTTACCTGTCTGGATATGAAAGGATCGCTACTGAGCTTATTGTTGAAAGAACACTTTCTATGTTCTTCAAAGACATAAAATCTAAAGATGAATGCACTAAATATTTTTTATTCTAGGAATTCCTTAGATTTTTATAAAATGCATTATTTATGAGAAAAAATTAAGAGAGCTGTTTCATTTTGGTTAGTTTCTCAAACATCATAGTTGACATTTTACTGAGGCCCAATTATATATATTTATATTTGGTTAACTTATTTCTCAAAAATATTATAATGCTTCCTTTTTTTGCTTAGCATCTCTTTCATTAATGATAGTGATAGTCTTTAAATATTGCATCCTTTAATGCTTGTCTCATAATTCTTGACTTAAATCCCATATACAGTATATAAAAGTGCCAGATTGTAAATAATTTGAAAATGGATGATAGGTAGGTGCAGTTATAAAGATAGTGTCAGACTTATCCTGGTATCAAGGGTCATAAACTATAACTGGTTGGTGTATCTTCTTCCTATAGCAGCCCCTGTTCCCATGAGCCAAGCTGGCCTACTGGTGCTTGGTTGCCCTCGGGTCTTACTACACAGTACTATAGTTTCTGGCCAGATGAGTCCTGGAACCATTCAGAGGAAAATGTAAAGAGTACCTGTGATCTTCAAGGTGTCAGGTGCGGAGTATGTAATATGAGTAGTGCATAGTAAACTCTCAAGGCTGCTGGAGACCATAGCAAGTGGTAGATGATAGTGTGATTCAGAGACTGTCCAAAGGGTCAGGGCAGGCAGCAAGCAGGCATTTTCTAGAGACAGTTCTGAGGTTAGGGCAGATGGCAAACAAAGCATGTTCCAAAGGCAGTCACCAGTCAGGGCAGGTAGCATGCAAAGTGAGCTCCAAAGACAGTTCTGAAGTCAGGGCAGGTAGTAATAGGCAATCCAAAAGACAGGCATGGAAGACAAGGGGTAGTGGAGCAAGATAGAAGAAAGCTGTCTCCATCACTGAGGCAAAGGTTAGTGATGCTTAAATGGAGCTCCTCCTGAGACAAGAGCAGTCCTAGAGTTGGGAGCATTGGTCAGATTCATTAGCGCACAGCTAACCATGACAAAGCTGCAACCAGCAACACAGGCTGCTAAACAATGTAAAGAAACCAACAGCGCTAATTATACTAGTGAAAATATTTACATCAAACAGTGAATGTGTATATACGCCAATTCTGACATATATTGAAAGTGCAGAAAAATCAATCAAAAAATTACAATTTCTTCCGTGAACATAGGGTTAACCCTGTTTAATCAAGGTGAACAATTATGCTTGAATGTTATTTATAGTGTTTCATATGAAACTATACGTGATGTGACTTTGTGATCAAATATGTAAATAGAATGTGACTTTGTGATCAAATATATAAATAAAATGTATGGTTTCTGTGGATAATTGTGAAAAATCCAATAAAGAAAGTATTTTTAAAACGAATAAACAAGTCTCTGGGGTTGATTTACTAACCTTATAAACACGCCACGAACAAGTATACATCTCTGTAGTGTGTTCCCTCCCAGCATGATCTATTGGTGGAATCTAGACACCTTTGTAGTGTGTACACACCCAGCAGGTGTGTTGTGCAAAGCCCTGCATGAATTGCAAGGTGATGTTGTGTAAATTAGCTCTACATTGTGTTGCTTGCGTTGATGAATGCAGGAATGTAAATGCATGAGCTAACCATTTTTGTCTAAACTGTGAAGCAGCATTATATATGCATCATGTGCATGATTTTTCCATATATGGCATTAGTGGAAATATGCTTTTAGAGACTTTTTGGTCGATAAATACGTTTTGCTGTGTAAAAATCACACACACCTAGTGCGTGCGTGTGTTTAGGTTAGTAAATCACCCCCATTGTGTTTATTTATGAGTTGATTGCCACTTAATAAATTGATTTTATGATGAGACATTGGATGTCGGAACTCACCTGAAATGGGTGAACAAGACACTAATTGATCCATCTATGATACGTTATATAAAGTAAGGTTTTGGTATGAGAATTCAGACCTGCATGCTCCCCTGAAGACGGCTTTGATGACGAAACGCGTAGGAGCCGGTCTTTTTTCATACCAAACCTTATATCTGCCGGACCGGTCAGACTTGTTCACTGCTTTTGGATTTTAAATTACAAATAAACTACCTTTAGAATGACTACACTATGAAGGACTTTTCTTTCTTTAAATGAGAGATCGGGTGCTTTATCTCTGGAGAACCGACGGTAGCAAAGGTGCTGGCAATTAACACCGGACCAATCTACTTCGGTAAAATACAACGTGTGAGACTGTCTGTTACATTCAGAGACCAGGGGTGAGTACTTACCCTTAGGGGATATGTATTGATTCCAATACACTCCCCAGAATAAAGTTTACATCACCCAACACTGGAAATAAGTCGTTATAAACATCTCTTCACTTGAAAACGGATTGAATTAACACAGAGACTTATTTATTCGTTTTAAAAAAGACTTTCTTTATTGGATTTTTCACAATTATCCACAGAAACCATACATTTTATTTATATATTTGATCACAAAGTCACATTCTATTTACATATTTGATCACAAAGTCACATCACGTATAGTTTCATATGAAACACTATAAATAACATTCAAGCATAATTGTTCACCTTGATTATACAGGGTTAACCCTATGTTCACGGAAGAAATGGTCATTTTTTGATAGATTTTTCTGCACTTTCAATATATGTCAGAATTGGCGTATATACACATTCACTGTTTGATTTAAATATTTTCACTAGTATAATTAGCGCTGTTG
The DNA here is from genome assembly GCF_000935625.1 of Nanorana parkeri. Taxonomy (NCBI): domain Eukaryota; kingdom Metazoa; phylum Chordata; class Amphibia; order Anura; family Dicroglossidae; genus Nanorana; species Nanorana parkeri. The sequence goes on from NW_017308525.1 coordinate 17,069, forward strand.
GTTTCTTTATATTTCATTCACTAGACCTCCAGGGGTCTATATCATAGCAGCTTTTTGAATAGTATTGGTTAACACATTTAATTTAAATTTTTGTAAATTAGCGCTGCCCATTTAGTAAAACCTGCTAAACAATGTAGCTGAATTCATTAGCCCAGACCCCATTAAGACAGGGCTGCAGCCAGCAACACCGGCTGTCTGACATTTACACAGGCTGCTTGACAGAGAGTTGCAATTTCTGATCCATATAATATGATAATAATTTATGTGATAAAAATACCCACAAACCAGAAGGGTGTAGTCTGGTAATGGAAGTGTGAAGCGTTATCCTAGTTTGCACCTATGTCTGTCTTGATTTTGTGCAGAAACCTTTGTTTCTGGCACTATTTTTACCACATGGCCAAAATAAGCAAATCTAGGGGTCTGCAATCTACCCCTAAGGTTGCTTATCACCCTTTTGTTACCTCACAACAACAGACCTGCCGCCTATCTCTTAGAAAATGTTGGGAGTCACACTCTGCCTCCCCCTGCTCTAATGCAGTTGTCACCAATATGAGCCCTGAGGCCACGAGCTGGGACCTATGACCATTGTTGCATTAACCCATAATTCAACATGATGACGCCACTGTAGTTTTGGGCTTCACTGATCCTTCACCCTCCCAATTGGCCTCATAAAGCCCAGGATGGACACAAGACCCGGGCATGGTTGAACCAAAGCACATTTAGTTCTAGTGTCATAATGTGACTCCCCATGTAAACCTTCAGCTTCTCACCACTCCACAGACTTGGTCACACCGTACTGGAGGTCCCCTTCCACCTTGCTTGCTAGAGGCCCTATCCAAATGAACATTATTTATCTTGATGGCTCCATCAATGCAGCTACTGAAAGGACTTGTATGTTTCCCCCTTCTTGTTGTAGAAGAGGACTCTCTAGGTTCCTGGTGCTCTGATCCCCGTCTCCTTACAACACAGGGGGGCACCTGAAATTACTCCCAAGCATCAGTGTCTTGGCCTCAATCAGATGGAGTCCTTATCAGTGCACTTTCTACCAAAGCAGATATAGAGGCCTAAATCCCCACTAAAGCTGACTTTGAGGCATTACCACTTGCATTGAGTTTGCTCACAAACAAGAGCTTTCAGAAGCTAAAGAAGCAACCTTATGAATTATAACAGCACATGTCTCATCTTGAGCCATCCCAACAATGCCAATCCACCCAATCCACTACCATGATTCTTCTTCTGCATGACCAAGATAATAGAGGGAGACAGAACAACATAAGGTTCAAAGGAATTCTGAAATCAACCAGGAAAGAAAACCTGAAAAACACGGTATGTGCCATTTTCAGACTCTATTTGAAAAATTCTTCAGATACTAGAATCAAAATAGGCAGAGTCCACCAGACCGTAGGTCATAGGCCTTTATGTGTTATGCAGAGTTCACTATTACTCCAAGAAAGAAGAGATTGTGCAGGTGGCATGGCACAAAGGCCCAGTAAATTTTGATGGAGCACAGATACATTTATTCCCAAATATTTCCAAACACACTGTTCAAATGAGACTGTTGTTAAAACCTCTTCTACTTAAAATCTGTTAAAGTCTTACTAATATTTACTAATTATGTTTTTAGGATGTAGAGCCAAAGGAAATCTCACCGCTGTGAATTTTTGCTGTGGATTTGCTGTGAATTTTAATAAAGTCTGCAGTATTGGAATTCTCTGGATAGTGCGGTCTGTTCGTATACTGCTATGTTTTTAGGATATTATTCATATAGGGATTATTAATAAATGTGAAAGACCTAAGAGATGGTTGATTTTCTATATTTTTATTTGTTCAATTTGGGAATAAACACAAGCAGGTGTGTAGCATATCAGCAGGCTTTGTGGGGTCTGGCCAGAGCTGTGCACGGTCTCACCAGGGCTGTGAAATCTCAGGAGGATGTGCAGTCTCACCAGGGCTGTGCATGTGGCGTCTCACCAAGGCAGGTGTAGGGCTCTCCAGGGCTGTATGGGCTTGTGTGTGTTCCAGGTCTGTATGGGAGGGTGTTGGTCTCTCCAGGGCTGTACCGGTTGGCAAAACATTTGGTTCTTCATACACCTTATATATTCTGTCAACACATTCTTCATCTAATGGTCATGAAACAGAAGTTGAAAGGAAGTTTTACTACTTTTCCTCTTCCAATTTACAAAACTTTAGCCCCATATTTCTAAAGATTACACAATAACCACAGAGGAAATGCTCGTGGCAATCAAGGATACTAATAAAGGCAAGTATCCCGACCCAGATGGCTTTACTTTATTATATTACAAAACCCTTTTTCTCCAACTACTGTCCAATTTACCTGTTGAATGAGGACTTTTTCCCAATTTCAATTTGGTCCAATTTACCTCTTGATTGGCAAATTCTTGTCAATGGCCTCCTCCCACACATCTCTTCCATTGTTCACTTAGACCAGGTGGAGTTTATCCCTTACAAAGAAGTCATAGATAACATCATCAAAGTCCTGAACCTTCTCCATTCTGCCAGCTTTTCCTCCATCCCTTGTCTTATGTTGGCAATTGATGCAGAGAAAGCCTTTGTGCCGGTTCACTGATCCTTCATCGATTTCGTCTTACAGTACATTGGGCAAAATTTAAAAAAATAATGGCTGCACTAATGTGACACCTAAATGAACAAAGCCATATTATGTGTAAATCTATAAACCATAAGCTGCTGTGTGACCTCAAAACAGGTAGTGCTTATGGTTTATAGCTTATAGATTCTCAAATCAGAGCACTTACAAACTAACACTAATCCCTATGTGGCACACTCTAAACCAATTAATATATGTGATAATAACAATGAGAGTGATAAATAGTTTGAAAGACAACAAAACCTAAAAACAAGGAAATGTCCACAATGTGCTCACTAACACCTTTTGTGAAAAAATCAGTAGTTTAAATTCAATCCCAATCTTTAATTTCAAAAGTTTTTATTATTATTTCCAATTTCAAAAGTTTTTATTATTTTCATCAATCCCAATCTTTATATAATCTTCAGAACTTTTCTCAGCATTCCATCAGTGCCAGTAATAGTGAATCCCAACATGCCCCTTCAGATATAACACTCACCGGAACCAATGTGACCTAGTATAGATATACTTCAGTCATAGCAAGCAATCCACAATGCAATATCTCAGATGGCTTCTCACCATACAGACAGAATGAATGGCATCAGTGTTGAAATGGTGACTCTTTCAGTATTACCTCATGAACAGGACAGTAAAGGATATCATAGTGTAAAACAATTTATTAAATACATCATTAAAAACCTAGTGCATTTACATTTAAAATAGAATATATCTGCATGAAATATCTCACAAATTCCAGGTAAAACTACACACAGCAGTCCAAACGGAAGTGAAACACCATAAAAAAGATCCCTAGCAGACTCCACCCAATGTGTGTTTTGGCACTTCTGAAAGTCCTGAAGATCATATAAAGACTGAGATTGAATTTAAAATACTGTTTTTTTTTCACATAAGGTGTTTGTGAGAATGTTGTGGACATTACCTTGTTTTTGGGTTTTGTTGTCCTTCACACTAATCTATTTCTTTGTTATTATAACATATATTATTAGGTTTAGAGTGTTTATTACATAGGGATCAGTATTAGTTTGTTAGTGCTCTGATTTGAGAGTCATTGGCAGCACTATGCTGAGCTAGATTAAAGCACTTTACTCTACCCTACAGCTCAAGTAAAACTTAGCAGTATCTTCTCAGATTCGTTCAATATATCAAAACAGAACCCACTAGGGTTGCCCCCTTTACCACTGCTTTTCATACTGTTACTAGAACCCTTTCTATGTACCTTCAACAATATTCCAGATATCAAGGGTCTGCATGGATAGAAAATCTACGCATATGCGGATGACATGCTCTTCTCCCTCACTAACCTATTTCTCTCCCCAACCTACTTACTGAATTCAAAGCTCATGAAGAGTGGTCCAATTTTAAAATTAACTTTCAGAAGTCAGAGACCTTAACAACTGCCATTCCCCCAGTCAACATCTGAAACTACAGGTATTCCTCACTTAACGACCGAGTTCCGTTCCTACGACCAGGTCGTTAAACGGATTGGTCGTTAAGTGAGGAACTCTATACAGTACTATACTGCATTAGTACAGTACTGTATAGCGTTGCCGATGTACAGTACCGAACAGTGTACTGTACATCCGGCAATGGAAATACTTACCGAGACCTGCAGTGAAGATCGGGGGATGTCACTTCCGCCGGCGACCCGTCGCACTGACGCTGACGCGGAAGGTCGGAGGTCGATCGGCGGTCCGTCGTAAGTGCGAGTGGTCGCAAAACAGGTAAGTCGGTAAGTGAGGAACATCTGTATGTCATCATTTTATATTCACATAGGCTCCTGTGCACGTTAAATATTTAGGTACAGTTATTTGCCGCAGATTGCTTAACCTTTCCAAAATATTTTAAAGCCTCATACCATACCATTAGTCTCTCATCAGGAAGCCCTGGGAAAAAACACTTTTTCAGCTTTAAAACCTATATTGGGAAACCAAGATTTTCCACAGGAATACACAGACTGCCCCTTCAGGATCTTCAGTCAGAAGGTAAGTACTGGACTTCCCATTTCTGTAAGAGCTTAAATTGCTGTCAATAGCACACTTGACATTTTCAAATGACACCTTTTGCTTACATTTCTAAGAATGTTCCGCAGCTACAACAGTTATTTTTCCACATGTCCCCTTGCCTCAGCGTTCATTAAACAATTAGTGGATTTGTGCAACATCATACTCTGACACAGGCCCTCTGAGAAACTTTCTATCACTACTCTTTGTAAATCTCACCTGAGCATCCTTTCTTCTTTATAGTCAATTGGGGGTGAGATCTAGCAACCACATTCTTTAGGGAACGAAATCAGAAGATATATCACCTCTACCTAAAATACTCCATCAGTACCAAAGTCCATTGATCAAATTACACTATTCTTTCATGATAGTACAGAACCCCACCCAGAATTCACAAAATCATCCCACCTGCTGTTGACTGGTGTGGGAGATGTAAGACAGGGGAAAGCTCACCCCTTCACATTTTCTAGTCCTGCTCTGAATTGACTGATTTTTGGTACAAGGTCAGCAGAATCTCCCAACAATTTATCAATTACCCCATTCCTTTTTTTCCACATAACCACTTGGTACCTATTAAAACATCAGAAATCTGCTCTGAAGGCATCTTTAAAATGCTGCTAAAGCTTGTTTTACGGCCTGCTGGTGTAACGGCTCCCGGCGGCTCACATGTGTGATGTCACGAACACGCCGTGGGGTTCCGCCCCCGGGCCGTTGACATCACGTAGCTCTGCCCCCTTCTCGTCTTAAGCCGGAGTCTTTCACTTGTCTGGCGTTCCAGCAACCAATGTGGACGCCAGACAGACACTGGCAACACAGCACAGCAGTGTGTACTCACCCTACCTCTCCTCACAGCTCCTCTGACTTCCCTCGCTGCTCGGGCAGGACACTGGACGTTCACTGCATCCTCTTCATACGCTCCAGGACTCACAGCACTAAGGGGAGGATCAGCTTCCTTAGCTTCTAACTGCAAGTACCGAGTTACAGCTCTCTACTGCCAACCGGTGGTAGTTCATTGGCGGTGATTACTGTGTTAACAAGGACTGTGAACTTGTAATATATTCATAACCTCTCAGCACTCTGATAACCATACTACCAATACTGAATTGTGATGTGAACAGACAGTTATTGCGTATACCGAACCTATTTGTACTCTATCCGGTCTGCTTGTCAGGTCCTCTGCAATATACTCACCTGATTGATAAACTACCTATTGCATCTGTTCAAACTACTGACAATATCCATACCTTCATTACCACAATACCTCTTGTTCCTGATAGCCATAACATACTGCACTATCCTCGTAACTAAGGCAGCTAAGAAACCGTATATAGAAGCTAGATACTAGAGGCTGCTACTTACTTCCTGGGAGATTGGTGCAATGATGCTTAGAAACTAATGGCGAGATTCATTGCTGCACAATACCCTTGGTCTCAGGTGTGTGAGGCGGAATGGGGTTCCGCAGCTGAGCTCCATAACCTCCCTTAGTTAAGGGTGTTATAGCTGGATATATGAATTCCCCTTTTATCTCAATGTGGTTCAGTAAAGACCTTCAGTCAGAATGGAAGACCTGGGCCACTCTCAAAAAACAAAAACAGACAAACAACAAAACAACAAGACTTGGCATTACTGGATTTGGTTACATTTTTCTGATGACGGAAAATGTATTTTGGTAAGACTTAACTGAGGCAATCATCCTGCTCTTTATTTTCCCTGTCCCCCTTTCTCTTCCCCCCACCTCTCTTTTTTCTTAAGCTTCTCTCCTCTCACTCCACATGCTCTGTATTACTCCCTTCTCTTCCCTCAGTGGTTCTTCTCTTCTTCCTCTCTTTCCTTCTGCCACACTTTGCCTTCCCAGTAAGTATTTTGTCATCTTTCCTCTTATCTTCTACTTCCTAACTACCCCATCCCCTTCAGCTTTCATTGCATTCCCCTTTTACCCTGTTACCTTTGTTATGTCAAGAGTGCACATAAATCACAAGCCATCCTTGATATTTCCTTATTCTACATTCCTTACTGTACCTATTAAGTTAAAAAAAAAGAGCTTCACTGATATTGGAATTTTTTATCTGAATTTTCCTAACTGTTATCCCTTTATAATACAGTAAAGAATCCAACAACAGTTTTGAGTATCTGTTCATTTTTATGATTTGATGTACACTCTTTATTATTCAGTGTATATAATTTTGTATCAAAGGGCCAGTGCATATAATGTTTATTTCCAATGTCTGTGAAAATTTGAAATAAAAAAGCCAAAACCTTAGTCTAAAAGCCCAAACCTATGTTAGCATCCACTTATAGGGCAGAGCCATGGGAGCCAGCTATTACTCTTGCTTAGCAATCTTTGGATCTCTCTCCTCATTGCAGCAGAACCTTCATTATGGTGTTATTATAAGCTAAAACAGAGGGTTTTTTTCTTATGCATTCTGTGTTAGTTAGGGCATTAGTGCATATGGTAAAAATGTAATCTCATACAATGCCACGGGGTCTTCATTCACATTGGGCTCAGAGAAGTTTAACTAAACATCTGAGCACTAATATGAAAATAGACATTGATATAACTGTACATGCATAAAATAAATATTTAAAATATTGCATAAAGTCAGGTCCAGTTTTGTAGTAATGTATGATGTGCTAAAGTTGTAGAATGTTGTTGTTTCTACAGATTTGTGGGTATATATAT
>NW_017308525.1:24426-41335 GCF_000935625.1 Nanorana parkeri
ATTGTTAAAGGTATCTAGGGATATTTCCTATTTAAACTAAATTGTTAATGGTTGTAGTGAATATAAGTCCTTTGTCATTTATTGATGTTACCTATATACAACAAGTATATAATTTATTTAATATTTCAGTAAAATTACATCAAACATTGACATATGTGTGAAGTATATGCCATTTTCTACATGAATAAAGGTAAACTCTTCTAATTGACAGCATGTAAAAATATGTTTTGTATGTTATGTTGTCCATTGCTTGGATATCCGATAAATTAAACAATATTATGCTATGGTTCCTCAATATCACTTTAGGCAGAAAGCAAGCAGAAAATACTGTATAGCAATACAGTGGGCATAAACGTTTGTATTTTCACTGCATCAAACTGAATTGCCTATACAAAGAAGCTCCATCATATAGTGAATTACTTGGGTAATACATAAAATTGTTTAGAATGGAAACACCAAACTTTTCATACCATATATCAGATTGCTGTCTTCCTTGTAGAATTAAAGATAAACTTTACATAAAAAACTAATCAAGATTAAAATATTTTAGAATTCAAGAAAATAACAGTTATAAAAACATAAAGCACTGGTACTGATGTTGACCTTTTCTTGTATTAATGTTCAACTTCCAGCTCTTTTTTCCTGTAATCAATACTAAATGAGTCTGAATAGAGGGTAGCACTGTCTTAATATATATTTCCTATATTTTCAAGTTAAGTATTGTGTTTTTGAGTCCTTTTCATGGGGCATGATTTCACATAGTTGAAAACAAAATCAATTTCTATCCAATTATGAGATGAAGATGTTGCTGTAGAAAACAAACCCTTGTACTGTATTTTCCAGCCCTTCTACACAGTAATTGAGTATATGGTTTCACTTGCAAAGTTTACTTTCTCCATTAAGAATGATAAGAAGTACATTCTATAGCACTGTAGAGTGTGTACTATGCTTATCGCTCATAACATATTTTAGTTATTTATTATAAAACACAAATTGTTGACATTTGGAAACATTGTTAACATGTTTTAATATTAATACAGCCATGATTTAACAAGGAGGTTAGGGACATCCAAAGGAACAGTTGTACTTTGCATGGTGTAATTTAAACTGGGGTGTGTGTGTGTGTGTGTGTCTCACAATTCTGTGACAAATTTGATACCTAGTAATTTGACTTTTTGTAAAGCAGGGAAGTGAAATAAAAAAAACTTTCTACAAGTAAAGACTATAGGTAGATTCAGAAATATAGGTACCAAAATTAAATTATTAAAATCTTTTGCCATATGCATATAACTACATGTTAGTCAGTGAGGCTGCCTATCACTTTAGAGCACAGTCACACCACTTCTATTGAGCTGTCATGGTCTGGTTGCTCAACACAGCCCCAGTGCAAGGCAAATAATTGTCCCAATTTACACCAAGGTGCTGCATTGCTGTGCACTAGTCATAAATATAACATTTGCCCTTTAAACATAGTGTAAAGCATTGCAATGTGTTACAGCTGTGACGCATGTATAGGAAAAAAATTAAGTATTTTGGATCCTGAAAAATGTAGTTCAGTTAAACAAAAAAACAATACTGACTCAAGTACGCTTAGTGTACAATAAAGCAATAGAGAAACTTGGAAGATGATATGAGAGGGACTAAGCTTTACTTATATAGGAAAAAATGGATATATGCATGGAACTATGTTTCTTATCCATCTAGATCTACTGCTTCTTTTAGCGGGTGGTTTTCACTAAAAATGCCCTCTTATTATGTATAGTATTTATTATAGTTTATCTTCCCTGTGCCTACAGCTTCCTAATTGTATATCTGCAGTGTTGGATATAAGGCACTGCTGCCTCTGACTGCTAGTCTCAGGACATTTGAAGTGAAATTTGATGATGTCACTACTATGCTGATCACTATTTTCCTTGCTGGAAGTTCTGGCATAAGGAGTCAAAGTCCTGCCTCTACCAAACAACTCCACACAATGGCACAGTGCACAAGGAATGGTAAATTGGTAATGGGTAAAGGACCAGCTGCAGGGAGACCACAAGCAGTACTGGTGACTAGTGGCTTGCGCTCTGGATGCTTTTTTTTGGCCACGGTTTTCAGAGATAGTTAAATAAAATAGTTAATACATACAATATTCAAAGTTGATTATTTTATTGTCTTGCTTAAAGTTATTATTACCAAATGTGTGTTTAATATAAAGATACAATAAAGCAGTTACCCATTTTATTTAATATCCTAATATACAGAAAACCTACCTGACAATAAAGTATAAGTAAATATTAACTGCAGGTTTGTCTATGTAGGTATTTAAGTATTTAATAATGATATGAAAATATGTAAAGATTCCGCAGCCTATCGAGTAGTAAGGTATTTTAGATTAACCAAATTTTGCTAGGGAAATGTTTCACTGAACAGACCTGGCTTTGTCTACATTATTCTCCTAGAACAATGTTGTCCACGTTACTGGTAAGTATAGATAACTAAACTTATAGATGGAAAAACCCTCTCTTCATTTGATCTACCCTTCAGTTTGACTTCCTGCATGATTTCTTGCTGTGAACTGCTGATGGTCCCATTATGGACTATTACAGGATTAAATGTTGCAAGAACAATTCCTGATATGTTTTCACACAATTCACCCATTTCCAGTAGAACACATATCAAGGAAAAAATCAGACTGAATTATTACAAACTGCTAGAGGATTGTATTTTTGAGGGGGCTTGCCCTGAGAAAACAAGTTGGTTGCAATAAAAAAATTCATCAGAAATGAGTTAGCAGGAAATATAGATAAGAAAATAGAAGTTTTACTTTTTATGAATAATACATTTTATATTTTAAAGGAACTATGTTGGATCTAAGCAGCAAACAGATTGAGAGAAGAAAATCAACCTTTTTTGTCTTATAGATATTTGAGAAACCGTAAAGTTGGAGACAGTACAATGCATAGATTATATAGTTTGAGAGGAAAAATAGCTCACTGTTATAGTTATAATGTATATCTGACATGCCCTAGATCAGGGGTCTCAAACTCAATTCCCTCGGGGGCCACTCGACAAATGTCATACTTTAAAAAACTTTAATAAAATTTAACTATATGTGATATGGTACTACGGACCACAATACACACACAATAAGGCCCCATTCATATCTGTAGGTTTAGGTGCAATTAGGGATTCCTGCATCAGAAACTTGCATTTTCCTGCAGCAGGAATCCCTAATCTGGCGTGGCCGCTGTCACCCATTCAAGTTAATGATCAAGTGACAGCAGTTGCATGTAAAAACCTGCATACCGCATGTAATGATATGTGATATTGTTACATGCGGTTAGAAAATACTCTCCCAGTCCCCCCCTAACATATAAAATTGGTTCCTGGTGATCTAGTCCCTGGTGATCATTGGTCCTTGGTGATCTAGTGACGATTAGTAAGGTCTGCTGCAGACCTTACTAATCAATCCTTTCGGCCAGCGTTCAGCGAAGACGCCGGCCGAAAGGATCCGAGTGCCGCCACAGATGCAGCTATGCAGTCTGCATCCGACAGAGATGCAGACTGTGTAGCTGCTCCCGCAACTCTGGTACGCGGTCCGTGACTGCGTACCAGACGTGTGAGCTGGCCGCGGGCCACATAGTACCGGCTCTTTGAGACCACTGCCCTAGATACATATTAGCCTTTGTCTATAGGGCAGGGTGGCAATTGCCCACTGGGCCTCTCTGATGCCTTTAAAAATGGCCCCTGCCGGGGCGCCGCAGAAGAGGTAATCACTCTTTTTTACCTCTCCCCTCTTGGTGCCAGCGGGCTGTTTTTACAGGAGGAGAAGTCTTTGATGCCCGTGTACCGATAAGGCTCCTCAGTGGCCACGGACAGCAGCAGCTCCCTCCCCTTTCAGCTGCTGTAGGCTTGGAGGGAGTCTGCACACGATTGGCTGGCAGCATAGTTATGCTGCGCTGGACCAAAAGGCAGGAGACACCATGAGGCGGCTGAAGGCATCGCCTCAGCAGATGCAGGTAACTTCACTACTAGTGACCTCTGATGTCTATATTACACCGCTGTCCTCTGCACTGTGTTACATACTGACCTCTACATTACACCGCTAACTTCTGCACTGCATACATACTGACCTCTACATTACACTACTGAACTCTGCGCTGCATTATATACTGACCTCTGCACTGTTAATACTGACCTCTACATTACACTGCTGACCTCAGCACTGCATACATACTGACCTCTAGATTACACTGCTGACCTCTGCACTGTGTTACATACTGACCTCTGCACTATTACATACTGACCTCTACATTACACCGCTGACCTCTGCACTGCGTTACACACTGACCTCTACATTACACCTCTGGCCTCTGCACTGCGTACATACTGACCTCTAGCTTATAACACTAACCTCTGCACTGCGTACATACTGACCTCTGATCTCTATATTACACCGCTGTCCTCTGCACTGCATTACATACTGACCTCTTTATTACACCACTGACCTCTACATTACACTGCTGACCTCTGCACTGCGTACATACTGACCTCTGCATTACACTGCTGACCTCTGTGCTGCGTTACATACTGACCTCTACACTACACTGCTGACCCCTGCGCTGCGTTGCATACTGACATCTACATTACACTGCTGACTTCTGCACTATTACATACTGACCTCTACATTACACCGCTGACCTCTGCACTGCGTTACACACTGACGTCTACATTACACCTCTGGCCTCTGCACTGCGTACATACTGACCTCTAGATTATAACGCTAACCTCTGCACTGCGTACACAGTGACCTATCATCTCTATATTACACAGCTGTCCTCTGCACTGATTTACATACTGACCTCTTTATTAAACAGTTGACCTCTACATTACACTGCTGACCTCTGCACTGCGTACATACTAACCTCTGCATTACACTGCTGACCTCTGTGCTGCGTTACATACTGACCTCTACACTACACTGCTGACCCTCTACATTACACTGGTGACCTCTGCACCGCATCCTTTCAGCCGAAAAGTATTATTCTACATTGATGTTTAATTTATTGCTGGGATTTGTAGTTCTCTTTATCCGATGCCATTCTGCATTGCTGTATAATGTATTACTGGGATTTTTAGTTCTCTATAGCAGGTGCCATTCTGCATTGCTGTATAATGTATCACTGGGTTGTAGTCCTCTATAGCTGATACTAATAATCTACATTGCTATATAAGGTGCTGAGATTTGTAGTCCCTCTACAGCTTGGAGTCAGTGGCAGAACTACCAGGGTTGCAGCGCTCGAGTACCGCACTGACGAGGCATCCCTCCGCTACCGGTGTGCTATAACTTTCCTCAACCCAGAAATGTATATACCGCATTACTTCCAGGTGTGCATGAAGAAAGGGAATCATGAAAACAGCTGATTCTGATTTCACGGCCCCACCGTAAGTGGCGCAGTCGAGAAAATTCATGGGGGTCGAGAAAAATTATAGAACACTGACTTTGACACTGTCTGGCTCCTCCCACTATCCTCCCAACAGCCCACAGCCTAGGAGTCCGGTGGCCCACAGTGGGTGAGAGTGCCTAAGTAGCAGACATGAAGCGGAGTTAGGCCAGAACCATTTAGGGAGCCTAGTGGGAGGAGAGCACCATCCCCCAGCCAGTCACCCCTTTCATGGACTTCCTACTGAGTCCTCACATCACCCGACCATTCACACTACTGTTACATGGATGGCAAAAGTGGCAAGTGGGGGGTGGGGGAAGAGGCAAAGTAAGAAGTGGGCCAAGTCGCTGCACCATGGGCCTCTGTGTTGTACTTGCCCACTGGGCTAAAAGTTGCCAGTCAGCCCCTGCATCTGGAAATCTATATTTAAAAAAATGTATGCACTGGAGATGTTGTTACACTGCCACGGATGCTGTTCATAGTCTTATAGCTAAAAACTGACTTTAGCAACTATGAGCAAAAGTACTAAGAAAGATTCAGTAATAACTGCAAACAATGAAGTTGCATATAATCTACATTTAATGTGTCAGTCTCTTCTTTCACTTTTTGTTCTCTTTATCATGAAACATGAATACAATTCATTACAGTTAAACTGTGACACTAAGGGGTGTATTCACCCGGGAGAGAAACACTTTCTCCCAGAAAGGTTTACTCTGCTCGATCGAGCAGAGTAAACCTTTCCCTGCTCTGTTTTTTTCTTCTTCTGATATCGGAGCCGTTGGCTGCCATCAGAATAAAAAAAAATCACCATAGGAATGCATAGCTATATTCAGGGCTTGAAAAATTTGGCGGTGTCTCACCAGTCAGTCAAAAATTTCACCAGTCAGCATGACCTGACTATAGCCTTGCAATATATGTTAAAAAAATTTGGGGACAGATAGAGGTTTCTTTTGTGACCCCACGGGGGGGTTAACCTATGCATTCCTATGGTGATTATTTTTTATTCTGATGGCAGACAACGGCTCCGATATCAGAAGAAGAAAAACAACAGAGCAGGGAAATGTTTACTCTGCTCGATCGAGCAGAGTAAACCTTTCTGGGAGAAAGTGTTTCTCTCCCGGGCGGCTGGGAGTCGTATTAGACGCCCAGATCGCCCGGGAGAGAAATGACAGATGGTGTTCCTGGTTACCAGGTAACCACGAACGCCATCTGTCATTACACACTGAGAACAAAGAGAGGCCGCTCTTAGTGTGTAATGACAGCGTCCCTGGTTAGCTGGTAACCAGGGATGCTAATCTCTCTGAAAGTGGCCGGAGCCAGCCATGAGATGACGGCTGGCTCCGCCCAGATGTCAGAAGCAGGCTGTCGGCCGGCCAATGGCTGTCCATTCGTGAGATGACGTCTGGCTCCGCCCAGCTGTCAGACGCAGGCTGTCGGCCGGCCAATGGCTGGCCATTTCACCGTGGCTCAGTTGAGCCGAGGCATATGCCTTCGGCTCGACCGAGACGCTTGGCCAACTTCGGGAGCTGTACGGGCTATAGTGAATAACACGTACGGCAGCCCTTCGGTTCTACTGAAACGAAGGGGTCCTGGGGCCGAATCTAGCGAAAGGATCAGCCGAAGCTACGGCTAGATCCTTCGGCAGCTTGGTGAATAGACCCCTAAGTGGCACTTTATACCCTTGCCGTTTTACATTTCCTGGTGTTTTCTGTGGTCACAACCAAGTCACCACTACCATAGTATTCACCAAAAACAAAAGTGACTGTTTAAAGTTCAAGTTAAAAAAAGTTTGTTTTTTAACTATATGTATACAATATCTGTGTTCCAAAAAGGATTTCCAGATCACTATGGGTTATTTAAAAAGACAGAACAACATAAGCAGCCTGTCTTCAGGCTTACTATATCTGATTGAATTTCTGGGACAGATATGGGAAACATAAATAACCTGGGTTTTTAGATTGAGCTTTTGAGCTATGTAAACATCAGGGTTTTTCATCAAAAGGCCAAGGAAAACCTGTTAAGCGTATGTAAAGAAGCAGAGATCTCCACCTGCTGGCTAAACAAATAGAAATATGTACATGCAATGTATCATCCTTTACTTTAAAAAAAAGACTTACAGGGTATTGATCATTTGACAATAGTATTTACAGCCAGTGTCAGGGGAGGTCTGCTAGGTGTCTGTAGACATCATGGGTAATGTCTGGGTCAGTTACAGGCTCACAAGAAGAGGGCAAATACATAAACCAATAGACTACACCACTCTGAGAGTGTTTGATCATCTGCAACTCTGCTGTAAGCAGATCTTATCAAACTTTGGAGGCTATTTGAGGCATCATCACTATCCCGGCTTTGATGTTTGATGCAAAACTCTTCTTATCTTTGTGAGCTCATATTTTAACAAATTCTATTTACTACACTAATGGGGTCTATTCACAAAGCTGCCGAAGGATCTGGCCGTAGCTTCGGCCGATCCTTCGGCTAGCTTCGGCCCCAGGACCCCTTCGGTTCAGGAGAACAACCCAGAGCGCCTGGGAGATTTTTTTTTTTTTACAGCAGCAGAGCCGCCGGACAATAGGAAACTATTGGGCGGAGCTAGCTGTCACTGCTAGCTCCGCACAATCGTTTTCTATTAACTTTTTTCTACTTTTTTCACTCTTTTTCTGTTCTGCTCGGTGCCTCTGAGGGACCGAGCAGAACAGCCGAGCCAAATGCCGCTCGGCGGCATTCGGCTATTCTCTCACTGCTGTTCGGGATCTTTCAGAATAGCCCGAACAGCAGTGTGAAGCCTGCCGGAGGTTCGGCTCAGCCGATCCAGATGTTGGATCGGCTGAGTCGAACTCCTTCTGCACTTCGGGTCAGCCGAACATGCTGAGCATGTTCGGCTGATCCGAAGCCACACGAAGCAAGCCGATGTACGGCTGATTTCAGCCGATATACGGCTGAAATCAGCCGTACCAGCCTGAAGTGAATAGCCGAACAGTGTTCGCTCACTTCACTTCTGATCGGTCATTCACTCGGCTGCCCTCGGCAGCTTTGTGAATAGACCCCTAAGTCAGTGTTGTTTTCACATACCCTGCTGTTCCAAATTCCAGAATTTAGGGTAGAGTGCATTATGGAGAACATAAAAACACTTGCATTTCCTTTGGGTCCATGGGCAACTTTAGACAGCATGTGGCTCTCCAGCTGCTAAAGGAGAGCAACATTGAGAACAACCTCTGCAACTTAACATCCCATTTCCTAGTGTTGGTAATGCGCAATAAACCATTATAGAAATGCATTCATAAACTTTTAAATATTATTCAAAAGTCTGCTAGATTTACTGATTTCTGATCTTAGTCACTTTACTCACATAATTGGGTAATTGAAGTGAATATTTACACAATTTATTGTGTGAAGATTCTCAACTCTTTTCATAAATATGATGTCAGATATTAGAGCATGTTAATAAAAACTTCAGTTGTGTGCCTCCATTTACCTACACTTGCCTTTATGGAAGTCTTTTTGTCAGCAAATTCAGTAGACAGATGTGAGTGTATGCAAATAGAGACTTTAGGCTTACTCTTTCATGTGAATGCAGAAAACGTGTATACTTAAATTACCAATGGGTCAACAAAGGGATTTACTAATGAAATCAGTAATTTACCTATTGAATGAGGTGATCACTTCCACAAAATAAAATATATTCCGGTAGTTTTCAGGAGTCCCCCCAGCACTTATGCCGGTCTCTGATCCAGTGCTGACTGCTACATCTTCTGTGTTCGATTGAGTCTGTGCGGATGCATGCTTCCGGGCTACCTGCATTGACTTACCCTGTGTAACTCCTTTTCTCCCAGCCGAAGATCTCTGCCGCGCATACGCCCGCCCCATGATCCTTCACGGCAGTTCAAGATTCTTCAGATCTTCAGACGGGAGTGAGCGGTGGAGACACAGATAAGTAATTACCCATTAGGTAACATTTTTAATTTTTTAAATGTGTTTGCATATATCCCCTGCTTGCTAACAGTAGATATATTCAAACAAGATGAGTGTTTAATTCTACTTTAAAGAAAAACACCAGGACATCCTGTTGTCCTGACTCCATCTTGCACACCAAAACACCACCCTGCACTGCAAGGTTTAAGTGCTCCTACTCCAATTCCTGCCACCTGTCTACTCCTTAACTCCAGCAATGGAAGACTGGATATGGTGACTCGCAGGGCCTTAGACTGTTGGAGCAGAGTGGGAGCTATGCCACAGGGATCGGTCGAAAAGCCCGCTCTGAGGTTCAGCTGAGTATAATGTTTTATTTTTGTCCCTAGATGAAAACAAGCACTTAAACCTTGCACTGCAGGGGGGTGTTTTTGTGTGGGGGTAACCCCACTGCAAGTGTTGATAATAATTATGCATAGAGTTCTTCTTTAAAGATGGAATGCTTCTCTATGTCAGCACTCTGGCAAAAAACCCCAGCAAAACATTTACAACTGGATTGTTTACAGCTTTTCAAACATGCTCCGTAGAGAAACCAGCAGGGCCTTATTTGTAAAAGTGGCATTCTGATTTAAAATGATTCAAGTGTTCTAGAGCAGGACCGAATCTGAATGGTGGCCGTGGAAAGCTGTTAATATCAAAAGTGGACCTAACACATCAAGACACATTTTATTAGATGAATAGCCCATATATAAGATGTGAAAAATATGTAAGTACAAAGCTGAAAAAACTGAGTGGAATTTATCAAAATTGGAGCAGACAAAATCTGGAGCAGCAGTGCGTGGCAGCCAATCAGCACCAATCAGCACCAATTTCCACTCTAAAACACTTTTACAAATGTGGATTTATCAACACTGATATATCAATACAGAGGATATATAATGTATGTTTGTAGAAAAATTATAGATTTGGGAACTCAAAGACTGATTAAACATGCTCTCTTAAACTAAATGCATTTATTATCATAGTCACATCTGTTGCCACATGTTGCACACATACACCTAGTTATTTTCTTGAAGACTGTCCTATGGTGCCACAGGTCTTTCAGGGCAATGTCCTGGATTCAAAATGACTACACCCTGACTGACATTGTCTAGTCATCAGAAATTTAATCTAGCATTAAACAGACTTTGCAGGAACATTATTTCTTTATGTCTGATAAATGAACAGCTGTGAATATGTGCAATCTATTCTTCATAATAAATTCCCTTTAAATAAACTGACATAGGCACCTGCTGCCTGAGACTGCTAGCTGTAGAATTTATAAACCAGGTACATAGCCTAGAAACAGTGAACATTACACAGAGCATTTTATACCGAGCAGTAAAATATATGTGAAATAACTGAGCCAGAATGTTATTGCATAAATTGCACTGGATGCAAACATACAGTACACATATATCAGTATCATATGATGATGATGATTGTTATTAGTATTATTATCATCATCATCATCATTTTATATTATGTTATCATGCCCCATAGCACTGCACAATCAAACAGGTGCAAAGTGAGTAATACACATAATGCAATTGCATAAAATGTTTCCAATAGTACATATAGTTGCACAGCAAAACCTACAGCAACTACAAGATATAATAGGAGAGAGAGGTATAAGTGGAAAATAGTTCAAACAAAACAGAACATCACTGAGTTCACTATCTGCAATTATCAGGTGCAATGATATCATAATAACAAGACACTGGCAAAAGAGTCGTGGGACCAAATAGGCTATAAAAAATAAAGTTTGCAGTTCGAATGATGGCTGCAGAGTGAAATGTGCTTCACATTGATGTGAAAACTTAAGCAATAGTTGATTTGATACTTGTTTCTTAATACAGAGCTTGCCATATGATACATATTTTTGAAAAGTGAAGAATACATGCAGTCAGTTATTTATAAGGTAAACATCCTGCATACACAGGAAAAGACACAATACGTTGTAAATGTGATTCAAATTATCTGTTTGCAAAGTTTGCAAGTGAAAAAGGTTCACATTATTGAACATGAAATCAGTCATTTTCACTCTTGGAGAAGTGAAACCATGTGTTCTTCAACCGTTCAATCATGCGTAGATCTTTTTTTTATTCCCCTTTATTTAAGTGAAAATGTCACCATTAGTATATCAACCTTATAGGATTGCTATATTTTAATATAATGGCAGTCATGTCACTTAATCAATTTTCTAATGCTATATTTTCCTGCAGAGCTAGTGAGATTGTCCAGTGAATCACTTGGATCTTGCAGCATGTTATTTACATTTATCAAAGGTGCTTGATCAATTTATTAATTTGCACCAACACTTAAACAGCAAAAAATTTCAAAAATTGCAGATTTTATTTATCGTTCCTGCTGCTTGAGTGCTTACAAGTATAGGTTAATTGGTGTTTTTTATTGTGTTTCTTTAATTTTCATGTTTAGGAATAAAAAAACAGAATTTATCAATGTATTTTTCATGTTCAGTAGATATGAAATATTCTCTATGTCTAAAAATATACATAAGATTTAAAAAGGTAGTTTATCTTTAAAATGTCACAGTGTAATGTACACAAACAACTAGTTATTTAACTTAGAAATACAATTTTTTAACAACATATGGAGGTTTAATATGGTAAACGTTTAAAAAAAGTTCCTGCTATTTAAAAAAAAAAAAAAATTTTGTTTAATTCATTTATTATTGTTATGTTATGCTTTTTTAATACTGCAATTTATATCTGGCAATTAAAATATTACACTGATACACACAGCTATTGTCAGGCTGCAGCTTTTGTTTTTCCTGAATTATTTACTTAAAGGGGTTATTCACTATAGAGCCGAAGGATCCAGCCGTGGCTTAGCCCAGTTGCACTGTAATAACAGATCAGCACCCCCAAATGACATGGGAATGCTGACTTGTCATTAAACAACAACAACTGGGCGGAGCCAGGCGTGAAGTATATATCTATAAATATATATATATAGTGCCAGGGGTGGAAGAGTAGTTTGGGCCATCAATCATTTTAGTTTAACTTTGTTGCTGTTTAGCTGCTGCCGGTCCCCACTTTTTTGAGAGTATTTTATATTTCCTATATAAATATTTACACAGCCCTTCACTTACCTTCTCCCTATGAAGCCGCGCTGTGTGCTCTGGCTGATGCCGGCATCCGTCTCCCGGGTTCTGTCTGTTGCGAGTGGCTGCATCGCAGGGGTGCAGAACCAGCGGGAAATAAAAATAATTAAAAAAATTGATTAAAAAAACGGGGAAAATAAGCAAAAAATATTGGGATAATCAGACCGCCAGGGAGGTTAAGGCCATCTCTATAGCATGTGATTATGACAATTTGGTGTTTTTCCCATTTTACTCTCAAAGTCGCAGTAAAATGAGGGACCATCTTTCTCCCCACTGAATGGTAATTTTTTTGTCATTTTATTTTGCATTGGTACATGTCCCTAAGGACAGTCTTCAACTCCCTATGCCCTTTGTTTGACAATCCATTGACTATTAGCCATGAGAGATGAATAGAATTGGTTTCCAAGATTCACCTATTGAATTCAATGGCGCTTGCATTAATGGCATTAATGGTTGATAATGGCACTTTTGGCAAATTGCAGAAAACGCCTTGCCTTGACAGCCGAAAATATAGCCGAAAATTCAGTGTATCCCAGCTTCTCTCCTCCCCACTGGGTGCCGGCCTGTTTGCCTTCCAATGCAGTGAGGAGGAGAGAAGCTCTCAGGAGGCCAAGCAGCCATGGCAGCAATGTGAGGAAGCCAAGCAGTGTTGGCCGGTGACAGCTGTCATCTTCAGGATGTGTAGCTTTCCTCCCAAACCTCCTGGCTCTGCCTCCTGTGTCAGGATGGAGAGCGGTGATTGGAGGAGAGCCCTGTGATATGTCACATGAGGCGGCGCTCTCCTCCCCCACCGCTCACTCTGCCTCCTGTAACAGCCCATTCAGAATGTAGAGCAGTGTACAAACACTCAGCGATCAGCTGATCATTGAGTGTTTGTAAATAACTGGACATAGTGTGCTTATCATGCCCCAGTTATGAATCAATGGGGAGTTCTCTACATCACTTCCTGTTCATTTGTGATTGTGGTCATAGTAACTTGCACTATGTTCACAATGTAGGAATGAACAGGAAGGAATATGGAAGCTTCATGTTCATTCACAACAGAGGCTGCAGAAAAAGTCCTCAATCTCTTTTTCTATTTTAAAAGGGAAATATCAGGAGTCTGTTTAGACCCCTTATATTACCCAAAGCCCCCAGCAGTAAAGTAAAATAAAATAATTTAAAAATAATCTAATTTTTTTAAAAGATCGAAAAACAAAGTGATTTTCAGGTTCAGTTTCGGTTTCAAAATTGTATTTAGGTGCATCCCTAACACACACACATATATAAATACATACAAATATATACATATATATTTATACATACATGTATATCTATACATACACACATTGTATATACTATTATTATATATATTTATGTGTGTGTGTGTGTATACATAGGTGTATATACAAAATCCCAACTAGACCAATCAAGTAGATAAAAGTGATTCTTTAGTACACAATACACAATACTGTACAAAAAAATTACATGTGAAAATGTTTAAATGCTTACAAAGATATAAAAGTGTTTATCACAAAACTACAACATATGAAAAATTGCTATGAAATATTTAATTAGTATTTTCATGTATATGATAGTAACCAACATTCTTTACTTGTTAGGTCCTATTGTTAATTGCATTTTTTCTTTAGAACTACAAGCAGCATAGTAATTGAGCTTTGTTCCTGTATAACAAAAAACAAAAGAAAGTTAATATTTCAATAACAATTTCAACTGTGGTTTATATGTTAAGTGTGGCATATTTAGCATTCTTCATTTGCTAACAGTTTATGCTCTGTTGTATTCCCTTTATGGAAAATTCCTAATGTAAATGATCATTTGTTTTTTGTCACAGATATATGAATATAATTTGTGATTGTTTATATTTTCTCATGTAAGAGCATAGAGGTCTACCTAGACCAGTTTATGAACATATGGCCCACCGCAACCTTTCCTTGCCCATCTGGTGTAAGTCTGTAAAGCATATCACCTGGAATTCCTCCAAGATCATGCTGAGTTAAAATCAAAATAACATGAAAATATTTTATTGTGTAAAAATATTATACAGTATTATATATATATATATAGATATATATATATATCTATATATATATCTATATATATATCTATATATATATCTATATATATATATATAAATAAATAAACTCTATGTTATCCAGTAATTAACTAACCAGAACTCTCATCTACCCAGAAAAAAAATCCCCTATTCTGCTGGTCTGTGGCATGTATTATCCTGAAAATGATCGTGTACCTATTTTTTAAAATTTGTTTTAAGTGTGTCTATTTGTCTTAATTTGCTTTTGATCACTGCTTTTCAATATTAATATGAAGTCAATACAGAGTTTATGTTATGGTATGGTATGGTGTAGTATGGGGTATGGCATTAATTTGATCTATTTTTAATAGTAGCTCTATTAGTAGCAACCAAAAACTACATTTAACCAGAATCTACTAATCCCCTTTACTTAGCGAGTTTATTGTATACATATATTATATGCAATATGTTTCATGATAAAATACTCCTGGACTATTGCACACCACCACACTAATGCAAAAACATACACTGAGAGGCCACAATAACAGTATAATAGTTATATATTCTGATTATATTCTGATAGCTTGAAAGCATTAATTTGATGATATTTGGGTTGGGTCTATCTTATGTGTCCGGTGGATCTGTTCTCGGTCCAGCTGAACTAATTTTGGATTTCACCAGGCTCAATGCTCTGTAGCCATAATGTTCTGCAAAACCTTTAACCATAGGTCAACTGGCTTAGAGGGGCTAATATTGGGAACTTTGTGGCAGTCCCCTGACTATAAAACAGTGGACACAGAGCAGCCACATTGTCAGTGTATTGGGAGCTGTTGCACAGAAAGAATAGGGAGAGGGAAATATTAGGGACAGTTAAGAAGTTGCACATTAAAGCAGTCCTTTACCCCCTTTAACAACATTTCCCATCAACACGCAGCTGATTTTAAGCTGGGGCTTCTTCCTTTCCCTTTGCTGGCCCACCCATCACGTCATTCGCCTCATGTTGCACCTGCTGCGTACAAAACCTTTTTTAAATGGTGGTACAGATTTCAGACCTACGGGGGACTCGTTGTACTGAGACTGGAGAAAACCATGTGAGTAGAATAGAGGTAAGTACTACTAACTTGATTTAGTTTTAGTTAGAAGAATATATTTTGGTAGTCAGGTCTATTAGGTGGGGGGCCAAAGGTTCACTTAAAAGAGTAACTCCACTTTTGTTGATAAAAAATCAGTCCCCTCTGGATGATCAATTTACATTGCAAGGATTTTTGTAAATCTGTGTTGCAGATTCCTACCTGTTTCTGTTCTAAAGACTATGGGGTCTATTCACGAAGCTGCCGAAGGATCTGGCCGTAGCTTCGGCTGATCCTTCGGCTAGCTTCGGCCCCAGGACCCCTTCGGTTCAGTAGAACCGAAGGGGTGCTGTACGGGCTATTCACAATAGCCTGTATTTTATTCATTAGGGTCACACACAAAAAAAAAAATTATTTTGGCGGTCATGTGGGGCATAAAAGTTAACCAGTGTCACTAATCGATTATTCAAGGAGGCCACAAGTATGATAAATCTACCGTTTGGGTCAATCAATAAATCATGTTGTAGAAAAGTGACAGTGCGTTTAATGGCTATCATCACACCCTTGTGTTTAGTATCTGAGTTTGCAAAGAGGTAGTGAGTAAAATTTTTGGTTTTGCAACTCGGGGGGTTCTCCTCTTTGAGGTGTGTTTCTTGGACACATAATATGTCACAATTCAGAGATGCAGCTTCCAACCATAGCATGGCTCGTTTAAACGGACTATTAAGTCCTTTCACATTCAGAGAGCTTATCTTAACCGCCATAAATATTTATAAAAAGGTGTAGAAAATGAGCCTGGGAGGGACACTGAAAGAGATTGCAGCGGCACTGAAACATCATCATACTGGTGTCTTGGTAGTTAAAGATAGTAGGAAAGACATTGTGAAAGAAACCAGATGTTTCATTACAGGTGAGGTATAAAATGTCAGGTATATAATGGCAATCAGAGGTAATACATAGCTGTGTTGTAAGGAAAACAATAACATACCAATAAGAACAAGAACTTAGCAATACACATTGCAATAGCATAGTTCAAAAAGTGTGCGTAGCACACAATTAACCGTGGGTGTGTGGAAAAAAAAGGCACACAAATTTCAGCTTAGAGATCCTGATATGTGGTAGAGGCGCCACTTAGTGGGCTTGAAAAGACTCATGTGAGTCTAGTGCATGAAAAGCTCAGTGTACAGACCAGTCCACCACCACATGCTGTGGGGTCTTACGTTGCACTGTAGGTATGGAGATTGTGAGGCCCCAGGAGCGGAGCATATCTATGCCATCCAGAGCCAGAGGTGTCAGGAGGATT
>NW_017308525.1:41445-83075 GCF_000935625.1 Nanorana parkeri
CTGCGAGGTCCTTTCTGCTTATTCTTTCCCTTAGTCATGCTGATCAATGCAGCGGGGAGTAGAACAGGCAGGTTAGGGAATCTGAAGTTGCGTGTGTGGCTGCTGTGAGTCGCTTACAGAGGGATCTCTTCGGGAGCCTCAAATCATGCAGCCATCTCTGTCTGTGGCCAGGCCACGCCCCCATTTTTTTTTCTATTTTGACATCGATCGTGTCAGAATACATTTTTAAAAAAAAGGACACATCAGTGCTTCTCTCCTTGGCGGCTGGGAGCGGGAGGCTCCCAGAGCGCCCGGGAGAGTTTTTTTTTCTATTTTTTTTTACAGCAGCAGAGCCGCCAGACAATAGGCGGCATTCGGCTATTCACTCACTGCTGTTCGGGATCTTTAAGAATAGGCCGAACAGCAGTGAGTAGCCTGCCGGAGGAAGCTCACTTCACTTCAGATCGGCAGCTTCGTGAATAGACCCCATATAGCTGTCGGTTACAGCATTTCCTTTTCAAAATGATTCCTGAATAAGTGGGCCTGGGTTCATTATAATCAGCTGGGGGATTTTCTGAATTCTAATGAAAAGAAAGGTGCAGTATCAGCAGCCCTTTAGTAGGTATTAGCCTTAGGGAATATTTTACCATTGTCACCAAAAATTAAATTCCTATTGCAAGGGATGCCTACATTTTACTTATCTATCAAAATCAGTCAGCCAACCACAGAAGTAGGACATTAGATTTCTGGGGTGTCCTGTACACCAACTGTGTAGAGAATGCCTCCAAGTCACCATGTTACATTGAATTTTGTTGACAGTTATAGAAATTACAGTGGCTGCAGTTATAAATGGAAAGGTAATGTTACATTACAAAATGTCACTGCGTAGCAATTTTTTAAGTTAAATTAATCATTTTTAAATTTAAAAAAAAATGTTTTATAGTGTTTTAAATGCGTGGGCTTAATGTTTCTGATTTTATTTTTTGGTTGATTTAAGGTCAGTAGTCACTTTTAGCTGCTGACCTGTCCATAGCAACATTTTTTTTTCTCTGCAACAAGGCTTTATTTGAAAAATGTGGGCTTTTGTTTTAGGGGGTATTATTTGGGGGCTTTCATTTATTTTAAGGATATATTAGTTTTTATTGAAAAACAAAAACCTGTGCTTCTGGAAGAAGGAAAAAGAAGAAAAACCGGACTAGCTAGAAGCTGCTGCAACTCAGGCGGTGAGCCCTGGGGGTTAATCAATCAACAGTGTAGCGCTAAAAGCCTCAAGGTGTTAGACCCAAATAGTGTTTATATATAAAACATATGCAACTGTGAAACTTTATGTGAGTGAAATCTCTATACAACTCGACCCCTGATGATTGTGTGTATCTAAGGGGTCTATTGACTAAGCTGACTAGGCCTGAAGTGAAGTGAGCCGAACACTGTTTGGCTATTCACTTCAGGCTGGTACGGCTGATTTCAGCCGTGTATCGGCTGAAATCAGCCGTATATCGGCTGAAGTCAGCCGCACATCGGCTTGCTTCGCATGGCTTCGGGTCGGCCGAACATGCTCAGCCCGAAGTGCAGAAGGAGTTCGACTCAGCCGATCCGACATCTCGATGCCGAACAGTAGTGAGTGAATAGCCAAATGATTAATAGCACCACCTGGAGATAGGAATTTGATATCTTCACTGATCTAACAGTAAATAACTCTCTACACAACTTAAGGTTACACCCTCTTGTGTTCACTCTTAAGCGCTTCTTCTCCAAAGTGAATACATTTGATTTTTGCAATTGTTTCTCATAATTGAGGTCCTCTAGCCCCATTATTATTATTATCATTATTTTTATTATTATTTTGCCCTTTGCTGAACACTTTTCAGTGCAAGGCCATCCTTCCTGAATCAACCAGTGTGTAACGGGTAGAATTATTGATTTATCCCCTGAATATATTCCCCTTTTTAATACATACATGTATTCTGCTGGCTTTGATTGACATTATATTGCTAAGTCTGTAATCTACCACAGGTCCCCAGGTCCTTTTCGTGAGTATTTTGTATGCATATTTGTATCACCCAATTGCATAACCTTACATTTTTAAATATTGAACCTCGTCTGCCATGTAGCTGCTGATTCTTGTAGTAAAAGACCTGCATGTATTATTTTTTACTAGGTTTCATGTCTGCGAGTTATCCCTGATTAAAAATGCCTTGCTTTTGGCAAGTAATGGGGTCTATGGGAGCCAGATATTTTTTTTCTGACCAGTTTTCAAGCTTTTGTTAAAAAGGGCATAAGTAGCTAGGCACCGCTATAGGGCACATGTACCAAAGCAACAACGACATTAGTAGGATTTACTCATTTAAAAGTAAACACTTTTTTTTTTTTTACAAATCGGGGAGGGTGTTAACAGCGATATTTCCGTGTTTGCGGATGACACCAAAATTGGGAGGGTAATAGATAATGGGCCGTGATCTGTCATTCAGCAGTGGTAGCACTACTGCTGTCAACTGACAGATCCCTGCCAGTTTGTGTTTGTAAACAAACCAGGGGATCTGCCATTTAGTGGCAACAACATTATTGTATTTAAATGACAGATCTTTGCCATCTTGCTTCTGTATAAAAGGGTCAGGGATCCTGGGTGATGTAATTGACCAAATAGGATTTTGAACATATTTGATCAGTAACATCATCTAGGATCCCCCCACAGTGGTTACATTCCAGAAGAATAAGGGAGCTGTCATTTTCAACAGAAATAATGGCAGGGTAGCATTGTTGTGGCGGTGGGTCAACATTGTTGGGTGCTGCTCATCATGATTGATGTAGACCTACATTGCTGGACAACATGATTAACATTCGATTTACATCAGGGGAATTTTGGAAGGGTTTACCGTATTTCCCGGCATATAAGACGACCCCCTGCTTTTTGTGTTAAAATATAGGTTTTGGGCTATAGTCGTCGTACAAGATGAGTATAGCCCAAAATAATGTTTAAATGCACCCACTAACATCCATGGCGGTATTCCCGAGTGTGCGAGTGTGGCTCAGGGTTAATTTTCAGTACCATAAGCGGTAACCCCGAGCCACACTCGGGATTACAGTCTCTTACCTTGTCCACGATCCCCGCTGTGTCCTCCGTCTTCCGCTGAGTCAATCACGGCAGGCTTTGTATTAATGAATACAGGCTTTGTATTCATTAATACAAAGCCTGCCGTGATTGGCTCAGCGCGGTATACTGTATGTAGCCGAAGCTACATAGAGTATACCGTATCCTTCCGAATGTAACCGGCGTATAAGACGACCCTCAATTTTCGGGGGATGTTTTAAGGTCTCAAAGCCCGTCTTATACGCCTGCAAATACGGTATTTACTATTTATTCCCAGCTGTCTGTTTATGTTACCGCAGCTGAGGAAGTGCGACGTGTAAATGTGGGTTACAGGTCTTCCATTGGCAATCAGTTACATCTCTGGACCCTGTGATTGATAAGTATTTACTTTTGGTACATTAATACAACGTAATTTTTGCGTTTGGGTTTCAAATTAAGAAATTTTTCAAGGTGTGTGTATGTTTATTTACTTTTAACTCCATGTGGGAAAGGGTAAGGATTACCAAAGGATCCCGGTTCTTATTCACCTGGAGGGTGCAGGCCCTTTGTCAGGGATACCGGCACAGGTGACCCCACACCTGCACAGGTACCCACACAGGAAGACCAAACATGCGTGACCACACAGGACAAGGCAGAATGTATGATATACCGTTTTAATATGGCAACCAGAATGATACAAACAGAAACAAGTCTTAGCAACCAGCTACATCTAAACAACACCACATGCAAGAAGAAACAGGCAAGCACACCCAGGGAGCAAAGCAAAACACCAGGGCAACTAAGGGACAAAAGGTCAGGGTACAAGGAGCTAACAGGACTCAGGAACATAAGCAGGTCAGGGACAACAAGCAGGGAACATACACAGGATACAGGCCTCAGGAACAGAAACAGGTTTACAGGACTGGGGACTCAGGCAAAACAGGAAACAGGAAACAATACTGAGCCACAGACCTTACTGCAGGGAGGGCTTAAGTAACCTCCCAGGGAGCACCAGGTGGTGGATGAATGGTGGCAGCTGGGAGACACCTGCAGGTGAGCACTGGAGTTGCAGTTTCCAGCACCACCCAGTGAAGGTCTGGTACCTAGCAGTTCCTGGCTGCCTGGAGACCCCAGCAGGTGAGTACGCAAACTGCAGGGCTTAGCTCCAGCGCCTCCTGGAGGCGCTCTGTATCCTAACACCCTTATTATAAAATGGATTTCCAGGTTCTACAATTAGTCCCCCCATATTACCCCTTCCTCAACATTGGGTCATGGGTGCTGTGCAAGGGATGGCAGTGCCCTCCCCTTGCAAGGTCCCTCTTATTTGCCAAACAATATCTTGAGATATGACTTGCTATATAACGCCCCCACACCTACAAGTACAGTATTTACTTTGGCAAAGAGGATTCAGGCTCTCGAGTGTAAGCTTAACACAACAACAGAAATGTATTGGTATATAGCAATACGACCCAAATATATCAAATCAGCAATCTACTTATCTACAAAGAAATAATGAAGCATGCAATGACACACAACAATGGGGTATACTGGACATAGGACAAACAGATGTAAGTGCACAGATATTCTCTATCAATTACCATATGATTTGCATGTGGGGGCCCCTCTGGTGATTAAAAAGATACATTTTTCCATCCAGAGTCTGAACTAATATGAGGCAGGCTTCTGTAGATTTATGTGGAGTGACACAGATTATTGGCCTTCAAGTACTAATCTAATCAAATTAAAATAGTCCTCTGGGGATTGGATACTTTTCATATGCGCTTTGGTACCAAAACCCAACCCCTTTCCATGTAAATCTTTAATAAACTAACTAATCAGAATCCTAAAAAAATTAAAATGTACAGATGTTTATTGTGCTGATCCCAGCTCAATGTATGCATCATTGCAAGGCCAGCCAACCTTCTTGCTTATATAAATAAGAGAATTATTTTAGTTTGGTATCTGGAGACAAAAGAGTGTTTGAACCCATTGTTTAGATAAGCAACTCTGGCACTAGCTTGTCTGTGGGACTTATTGTCCTTATACTGTATCATCTGTAGTTAATAGTGGGGCAGAGCAATAATTAATTCAAATATTCCTAGAAGCAATCCCAGAGACAGGAAAAAAGTGACCCATTCATATTGCCTCCATATAAACACTCTGAATAAAATATATTTAACTACACAAATTATTTAAATCTGTCTACAAAGATTGTACATAAACCACATCTGGTTGAAATATTAAGGGGAATCTTACTCAAAATTCAAACTGCAATGAATCAGATTGAGATATTGCAGTATGTAAGCCAAGCTAATTGTAAAAAAGAAAAAAATAATTTTACAGCCAAATATGCTCTACCAGGGTATGCTGTTGCTGACATGAAATTCATAGTGATATATAACACAATGTGTAGCATTAAGGCATCCCCCAATAATTGTATTTAAAGGATTTGTGTGTTTTCAATGCTGCCCTAGAAGCAGCAGGAAAAGACCCCCTCCTCGCTTTACAGCATTTAAGAAAAAAAAATCTGTATTGGTAGATGTGACCCATGGCAGTGCAAAAATCCCCATGCCCTTTTTTCAACAAAGCCTACTGCGTATTGGCTTTGAAAATAGGCAGGAAATATTATAAAGATTCACCCACCACCCCCTCAAGCTTTAATGGAGTTAGATGCTGAGTTAGGGTTTTGTGGACTTCCGGATTCAATGAACCTCCATGATTTGAACTAAGGCAATTTCACTCATTTCTACTAACATGCTACCACTTACAAAGTATCACTTCTATTGTGTCAAATATATTATCCTAATATTACAAAACTGTGAAGTTGCTAAATCTACATGTGGAGCTGCATGGAAGATATGTGTCCTGCTGAATGAATTCTAATAAATATTATATTTTGAAGCTTTATGGTGTGTGGGCAACATATCTTCCATTCTGTGTACTGTCTAACGGTGCTCCTGCACCAGATGAATTTCAGGGTACATAGTGAGCAAAGGAAATATCTTTAGGGCAGGTGGAGCTGCAGTCACACAAACTGCTAGTGAATCTCAAATTGCAGTCAGATAATTTGGTAATAATGACACAGGACAGACATGATGTTTATGCTTAAGGGACTGGTGTAAAGCAATTTTACTTACCTAATCCCCTCACCCCCAACAGTCAGTGCTTATCTTTCTGGTGGTCCAACTGGTGGAATGTCTCAAAGCATCTTCATGTCTAATACAGGTCTATGAAACCTGCACTAGATGTGATGATATCAGCAGTCCTTAGACTGCCAGAAGAAAGGGGAAAATAGGGTGAGGGGACTGGTCTAGAATCCTGGAAGGAGCCAGCAGGCATTTGTATCAGATAAGTAAAATAGATTTTTACTGTTCTCTAGGCATAAATGAGCACTTGACCCTTGCAGTGCAGGGGTAGGCCCACTACAAAGGTAGTTTTTGGTTTGCCTGGAGAAGGGCTTTAAAAGAAGGACTCTAAGGCCTGGTTCACACCTGAACGTTTTGTAGCGCGTTCAACGCTCGACGAACGCTCTACAAAACGCTCAAACATCTAAATCCCATTGTATTCAATGGGTCTGGTTCACACCTTGCCGTATTTCCGCCCATCCGAACGCGATGCAAAAGGGCCAACACCCAAAGAAGTACATGTACTTCTTTGGGGCATTTTGGTCTCGCGTTTCCATTGGGATACAGCCAAGTAGCCCATGAAAACACGCGTTCGTCGCGCGGTTTTTTTTACCGCGAACTGCGGTAAAAATGCGCGACGCGAACTGCGCGACAAACGCGCATATTTAATATGCCTAGGTGTGAACCCAGCCTAATGGATTCACAGAGTAGTAGGACAGCGATATGAGCTTCTTTACAGTTCCATAATCAAATACACTATCTGCAGTTATCAGGCCCCTGTCCTAGTGCACCTGGTGAAAAATGCAATTTCAAAAGTTCCTGCCTGCAGGCACCTTAGTTGTAACCAGATGGACTTAGGTTTGACTAGAAAATATAATAGAAATATTATAAAAACAGTGATGGGTGGATTCCCCTTTAGTAAACTGAAAAGAAAGGGTGATCTGCAGTGTATTACATTTTATTGTACCACAATTTTCTTGATTTGCACAGTTTAGGTCTATTTTGAACAAGAAGCTGAAATCCCAATTCTGCTATAACCATTTACAAATTGCATCAGAAGTTTAAAAAAAGTCAGGGATGACTTAAAAACTGCTTTTGACAGTGAACATCATTAAGTTTTGTTTTTATGTGGTGCATTTTGTTTGCATCTTTCTAACCAAAACCAATTTGCTTTCACCAAGCTATCCAATGATCTCCCAGTTGGCAACTCTAATGGAAATTTTTGCAATGTGTGGTTCCTACCTTTTGAGCTATCAGAGCTCCCAACTTAGTAGATATATAGAGCAACAGGGCATCTTCAGGCATTGCTTAGCAGTGGTCAATGTAATCAACTCTTTCCTTTATCCATGAAGAAAATATTTTGAGGTGCAGGTTTGATAGGGGAGTGACAGTGACAAAACCATTGCTAAAATAAGAGGCTTGCTTGGGCCAATAACCACTGCAATTGCACTACTGATGGAAAAGGGGTCTTATGGGCCAATAAATGGGCCAATGAATAAACCTTTGAAACCTTAAGATAAATCACACAGTGTTCTTGTACAATGCCACATAGGTGAAAATATGGTTGCTCAATGTGTGACACCAACTTTCAAACATGAAAGATGACACATGATGGTCTGGATTTTTTTTCTTGAATCCAAAGTAACAGGCACCCTGAACCAAAAGGCATGCCATCTATTTTGGACCAGTGTGCACTATTAATAATTTAATTCAAATCAATAATACAATTGTTTTCTATGCCCAGTTAGTGAGTGGTTCCACTTAAATTAAGATGATACCTAAAAACATACCTCCAGGCTATGTTGTCACTAGAAGAAAAAAAAGGAACGGTAGAAAAGGCATTAAATCATGTGCATAGTAGCCTACAAGTGCAACATGTTTGCAGAACCTTCTGTAACAGTGTTGGGAAAAATGTTTTGAACAAAATGTGCTTTCCATTTTAGGAAGTATGTCATAAGCGTGTTTGGTTTTTATATTTTAAAATGGGGGCTACTTTGATGAGTCAACTTTTTTTAATTAACTTTGTTAGACAAATTGTTGCATGATCTTATTTTTAGCTCCAATTGTTTAGATGTTATATGCTTACTTTCACAGTACACTAGTAGTACATGTATATGCCAATGACATTCAGCTATACATTAGTATAAATCAACTTTCTCTGATCAATAACATTGTGATCCGTCTCTTTGTTCTCTCCTTACTAATTGTGTCTTTTAACCTCAGTAGGCAAGTATATTTGTACTCACTCTTTGCAGAAAGCATAGCTACACAGTATTCTTTACATTATTTACTGTATGGCTACATTTCTGTCTGGTGCTGCTTTCTGACTTGTCTCCTGGGTCACACAGACAGATCACGATCTTTAAAAAAATGCATAAAAATAACAGAAATGAGCATTCCTTTCTCCCCCTACCTATTCACAGTTAGAACTAGTTTTCCCTTTACACAATGTGATAACAGCTACATCTGAATAGTGTATTCAACTGTATTCAGCTCATAAATGTTGCTTCTTTTACTTTGTCTTCCTTTCTTATATTTTGCTAGCTTTTATAATACCTAATGTTCCATTTCTTAAATTGCTCTTATCCTTTATATGTACTGTACATCAAAACTGAACCTTTAGTAACTCTACCTTTTTCTTTCTATACTATTTAACTTATTAGTATTTTTTTCTGAATTTCTTCTTCGTTTTTTTAGCCTTTACTGTAGCATAAAACACATCTCTAGCAGAAAGTAAAAATTTGCATTTTAGGATTTCAACAAGTCTGATCTAGCAAACTATTATCTAAAACTGTTACTCTAACTTCTATCTACAAATTATTCCTTATTTAGTGATTTTTGTTTATTTATTTAGTGATTTTTTCCCCCTACCCTATACAGTCTGCATTAGAACACTACCAATTTAATATTGTAGTATAAAATTGTATTAGAATGTTATAGTCTAGATGACCACTTTGCAGCCTAGAAACTTAATCTGGAAATCTCTCTAATGTTATGTGGAAAAGTACCAGGAGCAGACAGCTTTGGGATTTACTATTACTAGATGTTCTGTAATCACCTGGTCACATGTTTATGAAGATCTCTAAAGCCCAACTGAACTTTTATTTTAAACTATCTAAATACATTCCAGGTGTAAGCAAACAAAACATGTGTAAAGCCTTAAGATGGGTACACTTGGTTATATCTTCTTCCTTCAACCCATGGGCTGAACAAAGAATAAATAACAGATTCCTCCATTAACACTCACAAGGTTGAATGGAGGAATCCCCCGCCATTTTGCATTGTTTTCTGACAGCGGCTGGCTGCTGTCAGAATAACTCAATAGAGCTTATAGCAGATTAGTTACAAGCTCCGTTTGGAACAAGATTTTCCAGACTGCTCCTTTGATCAGCTGATCGAGGGATGCCTGGCAGAAGGGTGCCAGCAGTAGCACCCACTGTGCGAATTCATATGGTGTATAACATACTTTACAGTTTGTTTCCTTTCATAGCTGTGTCCTGTCAGCAAGCTGCAGAGAGTGACCATTGTACTGTGGGGAAGCACAATATGCCCCCTGTAAAATTAGGGCCAGAGCTCTCGAATCATCAGGGAGCATGAGCTTTGCGGGTTGCAGAGCCATAGCTCTGACACACTTCTCTGCAGGGGACAAGCTTTTCTACCTCGGCTGTCACAGCTTTAGGAAGAAAAACTCTAAAGTAGGGTATACACGGGAAGATTTTTGAATGAATGTTCGTATGAAAATCCCAGTTGGAACGTTCGATAATGCTCCCAGAGAATTGGCGTTTGTCGTTCAAAATTTTGTTTGATTTTCATTTTCATCAAATTTTGGAATGAATGGGGTTTGCCTAAACGAAAACTACATTCACTGATACAATTGTATTCGTGCCTGAAATTTTTTTAACATGCTCCTTTAAATTTTTTCAGAACTGCGGTCAACATCTTTCATCAATTTGACCCCATCAATGATTAGAATGTCTAATGAATATTCCACAATTGATTTAATTCATGCAACCATGTATACCCTACTTAAAGTGTATTTCCACTTTTGCAGTCACATTTGAGAAAACCTCTTTATATGTTTGT
Organism: Nanorana parkeri; assembly: GCF_000935625.1. Classification (NCBI taxonomy): domain Eukaryota; kingdom Metazoa; phylum Chordata; class Amphibia; order Anura; family Dicroglossidae; genus Nanorana; species Nanorana parkeri. The sequence goes on from NW_017308525.1 coordinate 51,700, forward strand.
AATGAAGTGTACAGCGCTAAATGCCCTTCAGGAAATTAGATAACGGTAGGGATCATATGGTGTCACCTCCGTGTCAAGCAATCGTGAAACAGTGTATATATAATAAATATTTGTGTAAAAACTTATAGTACGTTATAAAATGTGTCAACAGGTGTCATAAAAAGCGTAAATATCAATTTTAAATTTTAATCCATCTTAATTTAGTTTTAATATTTCCTTTAGCGCAAGTTAGTTTGGTTCACTCTTTATATGTTTGTTATGTGTTTCACGCCATAAAAGAAAGTAATTAAAAATATATATTTCTTACTTTTTAGATGTTTTGTTACAGCAGACAAGATGGCCAATTCCAGGTTTTTCTCAGCACCTTCCTGATCTGTCCTAATGGAAAGGCTTAGGACTGAAAATTGAGGATTGCATAATTTTACCAAATTCATCAAGCTAAGGGAAACTTATCCTGCAAAGTGCTAATCAAGCCAACCGGCGCATGCTGATCCTGATAAATCAGACCCGGACAATTGGGCTTCTATGACCTCTGGTCACATACGGGATCTCATAATTTTAAAACAAAATAACTATTAATAAACAACCCATTAAAACAAGGTGTGGCTCCAGATATCACTTCTATATACATCTCATTAGGTTCACAACTGGAGTTTACATCTATGTGAAGAGGTTTGAGAACAGAGTTAAGATGCTTGTAAACAAAGTGACTGAAACAAAGGGGTCTATTCACAAAGATGCCGAAGGATCTAGCCGTAGCTTCAGCTGATCCTTCAGCTAGCTTCGGCCCCAGGACCCCTTCGGTTCAGTAGAACCAAATGGCTGCTGTACGGGCTATTCAGTATAGCCCGTACAGCTCCCAAAGTTGGCCAAGCGGCTCAGTCGAGCCGGAGGCATATGCCTCGGCTCGACTGAGCCGTGCTGAAAGCCGAAGCTGGCCGAATGGCCGGCCGACAGCCTGCTTCTGACAGCTGAGTGGAGCCAGCCATCATCTAACGGCTGGCTCCGGCCACCTGCAGAGAGATCAGCATCCCTGGTTACCATCTAACCAGGGATGCTGTCATTACACACTGAGAGCGGCCTCTCCGTGTTCTCAATGTGTAATGACAGATGTAATTTCTGGTTACCTGGTAACCAGGAACGCATCTGTTATTCCTCCTCCGGACGCTCTGGGAGTCTAATAGGCTCCCGGACGCCTGGGAGAGAAACACTTTCTCACATAAAGGTTCACTCTGCTCGATCGAGCAAAGTAAACCTTTCACTGCTTGTTTTTTTCTTTCTTTCTTTTTTCTCTTTTGACGGCATGAATTTCAAAACAATACCATAGAAATGGGCCTTTAAAGGTGCCAGGTAGAAAATATATATTTTCAATTAATTAAATCCTTATTGATGGAAAAAGATTGTAAATGTATATAAATAACATTTGAAGAATTTTTGAGTGCAACTTAATCTAATTTCTAAGGTTTACAACCTTTCTTTATGAATCCTAAAGCCCACCCCTAATATCCCACACTTACATAACCATAGTATTAGTATACTTAGTATAGTAACCAACAGTTGTCCACCACTAGATACTGCTAGATACCACTACTACTACTACTACTACTACTAGGAGGTCATACTAGATAAGAATTTATTTCCTATGCCCCTCAGTGTAAGGATTTCATCCAGCTGCGATCAGGGATTGATCGCCAACGACGCCCACTGTTGCCTCATCACTAGCAGTCTCCGCCCCAGCTGTCAGCATAAAACAGCATGGAGGGGAATGGTCGGCGTCTCAGTATTGTAACTGGTACGAACAGCTACCCTGGATACTCTAATCCACCGGTGAATAGCGATTGATAGAAGATTGCGGGAGAGAGGAGAGCCGAACGTTCCACGGGCATCCCTTATAGCCTCCGGGTCCCACCAGAGCGGATAAGTAATGCACAGTGGGTGGATTGTCATACACGAACCAACTTGTGCCGGAGCTGTGCACACTACCTTACCTACCACAAAGCCTCTCTGGATTCCATAGAGGGAGCCCCATCAAGAGCCTGCATCTGATCTCATTCAGCTGGCATGATTACTCCTTAGAAATCTTGAACTCACCTCTCCCAGCAAGGAATCCTCTGCTATTTCTCTACAAACACTCCTGATTGTCAGCACTGCGAAACCGCAAGTATGTTTGCAAAGTAGATTGCCCATGAACTTTGTGCAGATAGCATGCCAAGACTAACAAGCAGGCTCACAGATAAAACTGCATTGGTGTATCCTGTGTGAATTAATACAGTTGCATAAGTTATTCCTACCTATTGTTTCCGTGTATTCTTTTGAAAGAGGGGTTTGTGTATGACAATCCACCCACTGTGCATTACTTATCCGCAGCTGAGTTCCACAGAAGCCAAACCTTACACTCAGCTCTATATAGTGACCATAATGCAGTATTACATTACATTCTTTAAATCTAAAAAGAAAATATATCTAAGAATGCATCAATTCACACAAAATGAATGTTCAAAAACATTTGTAGGGTGAATGGCTCTGTTTATTGACTATAAATAGACCCCTTTCACATAGCGCAGGGATGGCCAAACTGCGGCCTCCCAGCTGTGGTGGAACTACAAATCCCATGAGGCTTTGCAAGATTCTCACAGGCATGACTCCTGGAGAGAGATGCTTCATGGGATTTGTTGTTTCAGCACAGCTAGAGGGCTGGAGTTTGGCCATCCCTGACATAGAGAGTGCATGTGAAAGGGTCACTAACAGGCATACACAGCACATGTGGCAGATACTTTTTCACCCTGCTACCATTTACTTGAGCAACACAGTTTACTACTGCTCATACCTCTGTTGGCTGCAGTAAGTTGGATGAGGCTACTGCTGTATTATACCTATGTGCTGTTGAGACCTTCTATAATAAAAGATCTTCTTTTCTAGTGAGTTTAGCTTACTTTTGCTTAGTAGCTGGTTGCCTCACCTGGGAAAATGTAAAAAATAAATTGTGAAGCATTGTATGCAGTTGTTTCATGATATCACATTTGGGAATTTTTCTTATATCCATGTTAGGAGACGTTGGGGTTGGTTTACTAAAAGCAAATAGGCTGTGCATTCTGCAAGAGATCTTTCCCTTAGGCTGGTAATTGTGGTGAAAACTAAATGGGTGAAATGTACCTTTGGGTAGCTGTTAACTGCTTCACCTAGGAATATACACAAGAGGATTTTTGGAAGCATTGCATTAATTTAGAAGATATGTAAATGGGGAAGGAAGGTTTATAAATGCATACTAAGTGATTACATTAGTATTTCATGGCGAGTCCCCTATTTAATAATTTAAACAAAATTACCTGTGGATACAAAACAGTGGAGCTCCTCTACCTTTCTTTGATGAGCAGATATATAAGCTACTGTGAGTGCACTTTACTTACTTTTCATTATAACAACTAAAACAGTGAATTTTTCTTCAAACACGCTTTTGCTATTTATTCGCAGGACTGACATCTCTCCAGCCTGAAATATATTTCTCCTCTCTTTGGAAAATGAATATCTTCAAAAGCAAATTTATTACAGTGGTGTACCAATTTACTTTATCGCTCTTTCAAAATGTATTTTCACTTAGCCGAGCGCTCTCTTATGTAAAGGTTAAATGTTTGTTTGTGTTTTGATACATGCAATCTATTAATTTTATAGTTAGTTTAATAAATTAAATTTTATCAATACTATTGCATATTTGGATGAATGGTGGGATCCCTTACCTGGGGCACCTTTCTTTGTTTACATTGCATTAATTTGTTTGAAGATATCACATTTGAGATGGTATCTTATATTCACTTTATGAGACTTTGTTTGCATTTTAAGAACTTTGTCTTTAATCTATTTTAAGAATAGTGTCTTTAATCTTTGCACTTATTAGCAGTTAACATTTCCACATACATATTTATGAGGTTGAAAAATAGTATGATCAAATTGCCAAATTATAACCAAGCACTGCACTGGTTTAATATTTAGCAATTTAAACAGACAGATATTTAACTAATTTTTTTCAGAACCACTAATTTTTTTTCAGAACCTTATGGTTGTCACCATAAGGAAACACACTTTGAAGAATGGCATGCAGCCATCAGGCTTGTAGACAGGGAGTGGCTGCAAAGTAGCTGCAGAAAAATCAGCAGGGTTGAGATCCAACAAAGGATGAAAAGGGGTAAAAATAAGGAATGTATTTAAAAATGCAATTGTTTATGAACACAACACGTTGGTAAACAAAATGTAATTCAGTTAGGTTTTAGATCTAGTTTAAAGCAAACCACCATGCAAGAGAAGAGGTAGTACACTCACCACTCCGGTGGTTCATGTCTCTTACCTACCCTCTGTTCCAGTTCCACAGCCTCCACTCGTCTCTTCAGCATTCCTCACATACTGTATACAGGTATATTATTTGTATCTTTGTTTTTATTGAAGTAAAGTTTGTACCTTATGATATGAAATATTTAGGAGCTACAGTATGTTGTGCATATTGTTAAGGATATAAACATGTATCACAGTGATGACAAACTAATCCAAACTTTATTTCACTTAACAGATTTCTTCATCTTTGTATGTATCTTAGCATTATATATACTAAAAATTTCAAAAGAAAGAAGCCTCATATTTATCACACACATTGTATCCCTCAGCAGAAAACATACTATACATATTATGGCATTTCTACTTAAAATATCATCTCGACATACCCAAAACCATTTTGGATGACAATTACTATTATAGAATAGAATAGCATTCACTGATGTCAGGTCAGTAAGATATATGGGGTGATTTACTAACCTAAACACACGCATGCACTAGGTGCGTGTGATTTTTACACAGCAAAACGTATTTATCAACTAAAAAGTCTCTAAAAGCATATTTCCACTAATGCCATATATGGAAAAATCATGCACATGATGCATATATAATGCTGCTTCACAGTTTAGACAAAAATGGTTAGCTCATGCATTTACATTCCTGCATTCATCAATGCAAGCAACACAATGTAGAGCTAATTTACACAACATCACCTTGCAATTCATGCAGGGCTTTGCACAACACACCTGCTGGGTGTGTACACACTACAAAGGTGTCTAGATTCCACCAATAGATCATGCTGGGAGGGAACACACTACAGAGGTGTATACTTGTTCGCGGCATGTTTATAAGGTTAGTAAATCAACCCCATGGAGTTTATTTTTTTGCCATGGCCTACTTCACTTAAAGGACCTGTGTCACCACAGAATCCTAGACTACCACAAGATCATGTATACTTACCATGTATACTTACCTTTCTGGGAGGGACAGGCTGACCGTTCAGGCACTCAGGCACGGCCAGGAGGGGGCTCATGGCCAGGGCCACCAACAGGGTTACAGCCAGCCATCCTGTACTGGACTGGTCCCATCAATTACAGGGGGGGGGGGCTGAGCCCAGTAGTAAAAAAGGATGGTCCTGCCCACTTGCCATGGTTACCAGTTGATTGGTAGGCTTCTCCCCTCCTTCCCTACAAGGACCGGGGCTTCTCTGCATAGCAGTAGAGGTACCTGTCAGTCAGCTTGTTATGATGGCGAGCGGGCAGTACTGTCTGCTGGGCAGACCTATCAGGGTCCCGTCTGCTGGCTTGGGCTGTGCTGATTAGCTGGAGAAAGGATTGGTGACTTTATTACATTTGGCTGCACCACCACAGCCCATGGTATCAGGAGTGGGAGTCCCACCATGAGGTAAGCCGCAGGGAATTAGCTGCTTAACAGAGGGGAGGGGAGGGGGTGAGCAGTGTAAGATGAAGGATGTAGAGGGTGTGGAAGTCAACAGTGTTGGAAAAGGGTGGAAGCCATCAAATCCTCTTCCAACACTTAACTTTTGTACCCTCTACATCCCTCTTCCTACAGTGTTCACCTCTTCGCTCCTGCTGAGCAGTGTAGGAAGGGAGTGCAGAGGTGGGCAATGTAGGAAGAGGGATGCAGGGGGTGCAGAGGTGAGTAGTGTATGAACAGGGATACAGGGGGTGCAGAGGTGAACAGTGTAGGAAGAGGGATGCAGGCAGTGCAGAGGTGAGAAGTGTAGGAAGAGGATCCTCACACAACCCTCCCATTTGTAACATACGGTACTTGTTATCACTATTATAAATTCAGTTTCACACAAAATCTGTATTCAAAATAAACCCATTGTGATTATTTATAGTCCAGCAATGGTGCAACTAATGCAAACAAGGGGTTGCCACTTCTATGCACTCCTTTAATGTGCATGAGTGCTGCATCTTATTCCAGTGTTTTCAGATATTTCCGATGACACTTCTGTAAGCAAAGAGCATTGAAAGCTTCCACACTACTATGAACAAATGTGAAAACTCCTGATACACAGGAATGACAACACTTTTACAGGTGCAACAGGATGATTTCATCACATAATGGCCAACATTACATCTCAGATATAGTCCCATCAAGGAAGATGAATTATTTTCTGGCCTGGATCTTTGTTTCTTTGAAAACTGTGGTAAAGAGAAATTTCCTGAAATGTGAGCATTAGACATGTAAATTTAATTTAGTTACGAATGGATATTCATACGAATTTCATTAAATTTCCAAATTTGAACGCAAATTTCGGGAAAAAGTAAAAATCCTGATCTGCCTGACTTTTGTTCAAAACTAAACTAAATTGGACATATCTCTGGCCAATTAGATATTTTTTTTTGGTTGTTGGGGTTGCATTACAGTCACAGTTATGTGACTTCTGTTTTGGATCTTTCCGAAATGAAAATTCGGACGGAAACAAAATCCGAATAACGAACAGAATCAAATTTTGGTTCCTAAATCCAAAAAACAAAAGAAATAAAGATCCAGAATGAAACACTTTTTTGTGGGGCTACATGTCTAGTAAACATTTTGAAGGATTACATTGATAGGGTTTTTATGTATTCTATAGATTATAGAAACAATGACAACACTAACACTACTGTATATCCCCAAAATGTTACAGTATTAACAAAATTCCATTTTGCACAAAGCACAACAGGAATTATTTCTGTTGAAATTAATTCTACTAGCTGCCAGATTGTCTGACATTGGTGGGCATCTCAAATGACTGAAATAGAATTTAGCTTGACAGCTCTGTTATGAGTCTTATTAATGATAACCAGTTTCACTCCTGCTGGTGCAATCTTAGGTTTAATGCTGCCAACCTTCTGTTTATTCCCACCGAATCAATTTGATTTTGTTGAATTTACTGTATTTAAGACATTATTTTACAACAATGGTAGATTATGTAACTGAGAGAACAATTTGAACAGATTTGGTTAAAGAAAGGACAAATGCTCAAAATAAGATCTTAATTATTTGCGTACACTGTTCATAAGTATTAACTACCTAATATTTATTTGCAATGTGACTCAGCAGTGTCATATTTGGTCAACATGTAATTCAATTTTGCCTGTTTTGCCTGCAAGCTGTACCAAAAAAGTTATTGATCATCCGTGAAACTTTTTTTAACAGCATAACCATATGTCAGCTGCTAATGTTATAAAGTGAATTGCAAAAAAAAAAATACAAATAGAATAGCTAAAGAGAACCAGTCATAACTGAGCTTATGCAAACATGTTAATATTTAGATAGAAATCTGTAAACCTAGCATAAACATTTACAAAACAATGTGCTTCCCTTCACCCACATCTTGTCCTTTTTGTTATTTTGTGAAGCCCTCATTTACATAACTAAACCTGCTGTCACAATACCATCTGAGGTACTTCTTCTGGTAATGAAGACTGCCAATCACAATCTGCTCTTCATGCAACCAATCAGTTCCTGCACCTTGCATTTTTTAATATCATGACACTGCTGCTGTAAGATTAGAGGACCCTCTGGGGATCTTGTAAGAATGCTTTGATAGACTCTTTTAACAGCTACTAGGCAGTGTCCATCTTACAAAGGAAGTGATGTTGTTGCTGCAAGAAGTACCCTGCTACACTACAGACCAGAGGAGAGAACCGTGGATCAGTCTCAGATATGAAATTGGGGCTTTTAATTGCATTGATAGGGAGGGATAAAGGAAAAAAAATTTTTACATGACCAAGGTTAACCTTTAGGATAGACTTCTGTATTTCTAAAAAATATAGTGTAAAAAAGCATAATCCATTGAGAACATGTTTTCATAATTGTATCAACACATTAAAACCAGGGTTTTATTTACAAGATAAACCTGGTGTGTATAACAGTCCTATGTTGACTTATTCTTCTGTTTAAGCAGACTGCATCGTAATAGTAATGACCAAATACTTGTGTAACAGATCTCCATATAACTATTAGCTGATATAGCCTTTTAGGGAGCCTTCTATTCAGCACATAGGTCAGATGATGATGAATTATGAGTGATGATAATGATAATAATGATGATGATGATGATGTTGATTAATATAACTAATCATAATAATAATAATAATTATTGTTATTATTATGTAGTAAGTAAGTAAATATTTCTAGTGGAGTTGTCATCAAAAGTTTGGTAATGTAGAATCTCTAAACTTAATTTATTGAGCTAATTAGTTCTTTGTATTAGTGTATTTAGTCCTTTCTGTGCTTTTGACCATTGTTTGTGTACTATTGCTTTTATTTTACTTTTTTTCTCTGACTCTGTTTTTTTCTTTCTGTAAAAAGTATTGAAAATTATGAGGGGATACATTGTGGAGGAAGAACAGATTGTGTATAGTTAAATGAGCTTTCCTTACCATCTGGAGTCATTTAAAGCCCATTACTTCCTTCAAATGCAACCAAAAACACTTTAATTTTACCTTCCACATTGACCCCAAATGCATTTAACCAAAAGGGCCAATTTTGCCGAATTCTCTGAGCACAATTTCAGAGAAATATTTACACATTGATATTTATCTAATATGTATTTAATAATACAGAATGTTTTTTTCATCAACTAATTAAATATTGAAAATTCTAATTCTTTATTTGTACATAAATCTTAATGTATTACAAATAGAAATGAGTATTGCCATTATAGTATATAAGCGAATTGCATCGTTTTGCCTTGTGGCGTTTAAACAGAGGGTCTTAGTTATTATTATTAGTTTTTATTATTTGCCATGTATATTTTATGGGAGTTATTTTCTATTTCCTTTTAAATCTCCTCAGGGATAAATGTTATGGAAAATGATCCATGTTTTACCCTTTCAATTTTAAAAGATATGCTTTGCTATATTTTAACACTATCACTACCAGTATCTAGTGACCATCCGATATTACATTCCCTTTCTCCTCTTCATTACTGTCAGCATTTATACAGTGTCATGAGTGTTTTTTAATTGCATTAGAGGTTTTACATCAGCTCACAGAATTCAATAAGGATTCAGTCTAATAAATATAAATTTGAATGTTCTATATTTGATGAAAAAACACAAATCAAACTTAAATGGAAATGTGTGGACAAGCAGTTGAACATACAGCTGCAATAAACTGCCTTACCTTTCAGAATTTGTGATTATTTTTAGCCAGTTATCTAATCAAACCACTCATGACAGCCACTAAATACATTTCTAACCATTTGTTTGGTATTTATTTAGTGAAATCACTAGTAGTAAAAGTATGACTGGATAGTGAAGTAACAACTCACTAATGAGCTTCTCTTTGTTCTTTGTCATCTAATAAACAAACTCTCTTTGTTAGATTCACAGCACTGGGCAATACATTAGCATGGCTATTCACAAAAGGATGAAGAGTTTGGAGAAGGCAGGAGAAGTGAACAATCTAGGACAACATAGCTGAACTGGAAAGAGAGCTGCATTGGAGAATTTTTCCACATCAGCTATTTTGGCCTATATTGTTCACTTTTCCTGCCTTCTCCAAACTCTTTCTTCTTCCAGTCTGAATGTGTATGTCCAGTGTTCTTAACAGCAAGAGCTCCATGCCATAGTTCCTGGCTCCAGGGAGATTTTAGTGTTCCCAACGACTTTTGTGTGTTAAAGATCCTCCCCCTTGTAATGGCCCCAGCTGGTGCAAAAACAAAAACTACCAAGATTAGCTTAACTTTCCAGCATTCACAAAAAAGCCAAATATCAGTCTAGCCTGGCCATTGATGTAAACAGAAAAGTGTTGATAGGTGTCTATAAAAAGAACATTAAGAAACTATATCCTACATTAGATTTTAAAAATCTTCTTTTCCATCATAATAAAAATTCCCAGTTAGGCTCCATAGCATTTTTCATATTTCACCTATGGACACATTATTTTGACAAATTTGCTATTCCTTAGGGTACAAAAGTGATGCATACAGTATATTGCATTGTTTGTGTTATTAGCTAGGAGTTCTTAAATTTTTTTATACATTATAAAAAAAGCAATATAGGTAGAAAAAAAAGGAACACATATTATTAATATATTTTAAGCATTGTTACTTATAAAACAACCAGCATTACTAAAGATATAAAGAACTAATTTTATTATGTGTCTCATATTGTCTGATTTTTGCATAAAATCAAAATTATATGTATCTAGTACAATATATGTTTAAGTTATTTACAAATAAGTTTAAAAATGTTTGCAAAGCAAAATCTGTGTAACATTGGGGAGATTTCTATCTTCTTTGTGTCTTATAGACACAACAGGAAGTGAGAGGAAATCTTTCCTAACTTAAAGAAATACCCTTTTATACTAATTGTATCATAAATTGAAGATTTCATGTCTATTTCCTCTTCTGGTGAGAACTCAAAATCTTGTATTTTTCTTTTTCTGTGACAGTGGTTACCAGGACAAAAAGAGAGAGTAAATTGCCCTAACAAGGACACAGACAGTAATAAAGATACAATACCTGATACTCAAATCCCCTTCGACCCAGGCTTTTTTTCTCTTGCATCACAACTCTTTCCCCCGGAAAACATACAAACGATCAGTTCTTCCTCATTTGATTAATGCTGCTAGAAGCTGCATTCCTGATTTCTGGAAGTAGCAGTGTGCTCCACCCCAGGCTGTGTGGGTTAATAAAGTGAATGAAATTGAACAAATGGAAGACTTTACATCATCCGATAAAGGCACACGTGAAAAGGTCAGTCGAACCTGGCATTACTGGCTGGACGTTACCTATACGGTAACGTACAGGTACTGCAGAGCATTGCTTCCTCCCATCATCCTATCTGAAGCCAGCTTAATAACACACTACTGCAACTTACAACCAAGTTTTGCACCTTGGCTAACAAGAGTATTTAAGCAACCAAAATCCCATCTACAGCTCACTGCAGAGCATTGCTTCCTCCCATCATCCTATCTGAAGCCAGCTAGGCGAAGTACGAGGACCTTTTACGATCTGCTGATGGGTGATTGAGGTTTTCATGTCCCCTGCTTTTGGGCCTGGGTGAGAGGTGGCCCCCTGTTTTTCATTCCCTTTCAGTCTCTGATTTTATTTTTCTTTCCCCACCTTTTTTTCTTTTCTAACTGCAGGCAGATAGGGAATTAAATCCTTCCCCCTTTGGCAGGTATGGGGCACTTGTAGATAGCTGGGAGACATAATTTTGGAAGCACAAGTAGGTACCTAATGATTTCTGTTCAAGCTAATAATCTTGATGTACGAGTATTCACACTATTATATAGTGTTTTTCAAAAAAAGTAATGCAAATATTGTGTTGTCTTTTTAAAAGTCTGTAGCCTTCCCCAGGAGTGGACTGCTGCGAAATGTGTATAGAAAAGAAAATAGTTAATCATCTCATTATCATACGCTTGTGCTCAATGTTAAGAGGATTTAAGGATATTTCCAGAAGTTGGTACATTGTAAGAGCCATGCTACATCATTATATTGTAAAGGTCATTGTAAAATGTTTAAAAGCAAGGGAATGGAAGGGATATTAATGCTGCAGATGTTTTACATGTTTAAATGGTTTTAAAAAATTGAGGAAAAGTGTTTTGACATAAAAATAATAAAACTGATTTTAATAAAAAATCTGTGTCCTGAACAATTTTGGGGTACCTTAAAAGTCCAGAACCAAAGAAATAGTTTGTGTTGATGTTGCCTGTTAGGATGTTGTACCAATAGAAATGGATTATATGCTTCATCTTTAATAAATGTACTGGATTATTTAGCTAAATCCAGGCAATCCCCATTGCTTTAAGGCACTGCTCTTGTCACATCATGACACTCTGCAAGAAACCTTTAAGAAGTAATCAAAGTCTTCCTGTCAAAGTAAACGAGCATGTGATGTTTGTAAACAAATGCCCATTAATGTCCAAAGTTTGAGTGACCACCTGGTGAGTCATCACCATTTCTTCATTTCACCTTCTTAGCCCTAATACTTTGTGTTTACTATGCAGCTCATTAATAGGTATCCGTGATGGCTGCTCAGTGAGTGAGCTGTGCTTGGCAGTCTCCCTGTCTCCCTGCTCAACTTGTCAATTCCCTCTGCATCATGCCTAAAAGGGGAAAGAGCCACCATCCTCCTCCAAAAACTCACAGATTTCTTCCCAGTGTTCATGTCTGGAGAAACACAAAATGGTACCAACTCCAGGTCTCCTCACAGAGAGACTTCACTGGCCTCAGAGGGATCACTAGCTAAGAGTCCACTGGACACCGGATCAACGCTACATCAACACACGGGTCCTCTCCACCAAAACACCCCTACTACCCACAGTCCTGACAAAAGCAAATGCTCCAGGGGCATAGAGTGCTCACAACTGAGGCCGGAGACAATTAAATCTTCCCTCTCTAGCTCCTTCCGAGATCTGGAGACATACCCAGCTTCAGCACAGCCACTGTCGACTGCTGACATGAAGGACATGCTTCTGTCCCTTAGAAGCTCCTTTAAACCGGGACATGTCCTCTATGCTATAAAAGCTGTCTATTTCTATGCATCTTATATAACACAGAGTCTCCCGCATTGAAAGCAAAATGGGAGAACTCTCCTCAGGGTACAATGCTCTGGTGGACAGTCACACTCATCATGGAACATAACTCCAATGGCTTAAAACAAAAATAGCAGATATTGAAGACCGCTCAAGAAGAAACTATGCCCTCTCAACAACTAATTCATTTTCTGACCGGTCTTCTTAAAGACCTTGTTCCTCAAGACCATGAGCTTACCATTGATAGAACACACAGGATCACTAAACCACCATCTCTACCCATCACTGTACCAAGGGATGTGCTTGCTAGACTGCATTTTTTCATATCAAAGAAAACGCCATGGCCACTGTGAGAAACAGAGCTACTTTATCACCCACTTCTAGTGGCATCTCTCTGTATGCAGACTTGTCTCAGGCCACCATTCAAAACCACTGCAAGCTTGCTCCAAAAACCACTATACTATGCCAGCACAACATACCTTACAAATGGGGTTATCCTACAAAATTGTTGATCTCCTATAAAGGTAGAACCCATGCTAATGCTTCTATTGATATGGGTATGCGTCTACTAGAGGAATGGCGGTTTATTTCCAACATTTCAACTACTCAAACCACTTCCTCTCCAGAAACACTACAGACTGAATGGACATGATCTCTTCTAAATACTTTTATCGAATCTCTATTACTCTTCCCTTATGGGCTAATAAGTGGATGCTCACCTCTTCATAGCTCCTGGAATTTTCTATTTTTTCTTCATATCTTGAAATAAGGACATGGTAGAACCTACTGCTTATGTTTTCCTCCAAAACATCAGCAGCACCTGCATTCCATGGTTTCTGAGTTTTTTTCTCAGTTTTTTTACTAGCTTTATTTTAGTCTTCAGAATCTGTTTTCCTCTTCTGTATGCCGGTTGTGTCCTCAAGAACATCAGACTTTTACTACCTCCCCAGGACAACCTAGTTCATTTATGATTGTGGACATAGTAACTCGTACTGTATCCACCGTTTATGAATGGACAGGAGCATAGAGGTTTCCTGTTCATGCATAAAAGGGGCTGCAGAAAAAGAGATTTAGGACTCTGTGTCCTCCAAATTTTTTTTTCTATTTCAAAAGGGTAATATCAGGGGTTTGTTTAGACCCCTGATATTTCTGCAAAGCCCCTGACAGTAAAGTAAATAAATATAAAATATTACTTTTTTTTTTAAAGAAAAAAATATTTTTAGTTTCGGTTTTGTCTGAAAATTCAATTTCGGTGCACCTCTACTAAATTGTCCCTACAAGCGATCTGCACTCCTCCCATAAAGCAAAATCACTCAAAAGCAATGTTCTCCTAGTACAAGAGACCATCTTCGCCAAGTTTAAAAGGCCTAAACTTAACTCTGACAAGAAAAAAGCTGGAGTCCTCATCGTTATTAAATCGTCTGTATTCTTCCAACTGTTGGACTGCATCTCTGATCCTCTTGGTAGACATATTATCCTGATATGCAAACGTAATGCAATACTTTGTAATATTGTGAATATGTATTCCCCAAATGTGGGGCAAGCCAAATTTATACAAAAAATTCTTAGGCTACTTCAGTGGTTCTCAACCTTCCTAGGGCCTGGACCCCTTGGTAACATTTGCCAAGTTGTGGTGACCCCAACGGTAAAATTTAGGGATGACGCGGCTGCTGCAGCGACATCTGGCGGGGTGGCGGGAGAACTGACACTGCTGTGCTAGGAGAGGGCTGAGGAGGACTCTCACCTAGCACAGCAGAAATCACACAGCGACCCACAGGTTGAGAACCACTGTTCTACTTGCTTTTTTGTAGCTGAAATACCCTTCCTAGAACAACAGCAGCAGACTCCTGACATTACCTGCGTAGAGATTAAAAAGATCAATCTTTTTGGTAGCTGCACTGTGCATATAACCGCGTTATGAACACCCAGGGCCGGATTTACTCTCCCTGCTGCTCCAAGGCCAGGTTCCGCAATGCTCCCCCCTCCCCGCTAACCCCCCATCAATGGAGAATGGCAACCAGATGGCAGGGTGTCAGGGTTAGTTTCATTTTATTTATTTTTTAACTTTTTTTATCACTTTTTTTATTTTAACTTTTTAAAATGTTCTTATTTTTTAATAATTTGTTTCTTATTATTTCTTACTTTTTAATCGCCTTTTTAATTGTTTTAATTTAATTATTTCTTTAATAATTGTTTAATCTATTTTTTTCCACTTAACTTTATTGCTATCACACAGAGCTAACAAGCCCGTGTGTAATAGCAATTGGAGGTGACAGGTTCTCTTTATTGACCCTGTCATCTCCAATACAGGAATTCCAGCACAGCACTGTGCTGGATCTCCTGTGACAGGTGAGAGGGGAAATTGTAGAAATGTCACCAGCACACCAGTCCTTTTAAGATAGCAAAAGCTTAATTTTTTGAAGTTTTTTGTCATATGACCATGTTGTTTGGTCATATGACAAAAAACTTCAATAAATGAAGCTTTTGCTATCTTAAAAGGACTGGTGTGCTGGTGACATTTCTACAATTTTGCTGACATTTGCGGCGCCATCCACAGTCACTGCGAGCACCCCCCACTACAAGGGACATTTCGGTAAGGAGTGCGACAAGAATAGTACTTATTATAAGGTGAGAGGGGAAGACTGCTATCCCCTCTCACTGTGCACACGGAGCGGCAGGTTTACTTTTATCCCTGTCAGTCAGAAGAAAAAAAACCCATAGGAATGCATAGCTAGATTCCTATTGGCTATTTCACTTTGCAATAGCCAATAGCAAACTAGCTATTGCACCCGCCCTCTGCTGCTGCCAATCACTAGATGGGGACCTGATGGAGAACTGCAAGTCCCCCTCTGCTGATTGACAGCAGCAGTGGGCGGGTGCAATAGCTAGTTTGCTATTGGCTATTGCAAAGTGAAATAGCCAATAGGGATCGAGATATGCATTCCTATGGTGGGTTTTTTTTTCTGACTGACTGTGGGCCCGATGCCAAAGTTTTCACATCTGGACACTTGTCTGCTGAATTCCCAATAAGGAACGGCACTCACCAGGGATGCCCTCTCTCTCCTATCATCTTTGTCCTAACAATGGAACTCCTAGCTCAACTATTGCGATCTGATCCCAACATGCATTGACTAATGCTGGGTCCCACAACCAATAAAATTGGACTGTTTGCAGATGAAATTTTCTTATTCTTGCTCGCCCTCTCTCTTCACTCCCTAGTGTCCAACACCTTCTTACCCATTTGGCGATGTCTCTTATTATAAAATAAACAATAACAAATCCCAGATTTTAGGTCTCCATAACCCTCCCCCTATGAAATCTCAAATGCAATCCAAATTCCATTACTCATAGGCTTCTTTGGCTATCCCATACTTAGGAATTCAACTTCTGACAACTGCCTCAAAAGTACTTTACACAACCTCAATTACAAACCTCTTCTCCAGTTCATTCCTAAAGACATTAACAACCTTTCTAAATTCTACCTCACGGTCTCTGGCAGAATAGCAGCATTCAAAATGTTGATCCTCCCTAAATCACTTTATATATTTACAACTCTCCCAATAACTCCCCCTTCCTTGTCTCACTTGCAGAAATTAATTCTACGTTACAACTGGCAGGGTAAAAAACCCAGATGTTCCTGATATCTTCTTCACAAACATAAAACCACAGGAGGATTAGCCTTATATAACATCTCCTGGTACCATACTGCATCACTCTTGGACCAAATTCACTAGTGAATATAAAAATATATGGTCAGGAATGGAACAATCCCATTTGCCAAACACTAGCATTTTCAATCTACCATTATCTATTAAAACAGTTCTGATTCCCATTTCTTCTCTCTTCCCCTCTATTCAAGCTACCCTAGTGTCATGGAAATCCCCACCCCTAAGCTCTCTGTCCTCTAAAATTCCACACAACTGCCACCCTCCATTAAGCTTTCAAGAATACTGTATCCACCCCCCCAACTGAATATAAACTGGTGGAAAAACATAGGGATTACATATATTCATGATCTCTATTCGCAAGGTTCTCTAAACCCAAGAAGTCCCACATAACCAGTACAATCTTCCCATGTCACAATTCCACCACTATCTGCAGATTAAAAATCTTTTGCTCGTACCCATTACTGCTAACTCTAAAACTTTATAAAATCTTATATAAATCTACTTCCACTAAGAAAGGGATATCCTTGTTCTATAATATTTTAGGGGACAAAAATTCACTCTGATTCACAATGAAAAACAGATATCAAACGGCCCCAACTTCTTCCCTTTGTGCTAACCAATGGGAGCTCCACCAAAAGATTTTGCACAGGTGGTATCATACCACGTACAATTTATCCAAATTTTCCACCGCACACTCACCACTATGTTGGAGACAATGTGGAGAAATAGGCTCTTTAACCCACATTTTGTGGCATTGTAAGTCCTAGTGGAAACAAGTTTTTATACTCTCTCACAGTTTACCCAATTACCCCTCTCTCCCACAAATTAGCAATTTTACATATAGATCTCGAAAATGTACCCTTACCACTCACGTATCATTGTTATCCACATTCTATATGCTGCCAAAATACCCTAATTAATCAAAACTGGTTCAACCCATTCCCTCCAAATATCACAGAACTTATGTGTTTAGTTAACTTACAATGCTCGCATGAACGCATGTTTGCTATGTAAAATAACAATTACCATGTCTTCCATTTTTTCCTGGGAAAAATGGCTCATACATTCCTATTGTAATATATGACTTTCTGTGTACCTCTAGTTCACAACTGGAATTTTGATTGTTATTTTGATTGTTATTTTGTTGCTAGTATGTTTAATATACCATTTGCTTCTATTTTGGTAAGGACAGGTCAAGTAGTAATAAACTCTCAAGCTTTTTTCAAAACTGAACCCAGATCAAACCAATATACATTGCCCAGCAAAGCAGAGCTTTACATTTCTAAACAGCTGCTACCAAGTCTCTTAGCTCACCATCCCTGAATTTTCTGTCCAGTACAAGATCACAAAGGACAGTGCAGATTCCAGAAACTGTCCATCTACTAGATTAGAAAAGGGAGGAGGGAGGAGAGGGTGCCAAGGGGAGGGAAACTTGATATGTTGTGTTTGTGGAGACACACACAGCTTAATAGCACACACAAGGGTGACTGTATAGCACTCTGCTTGAGAAAGGATGCAATCTAAAGCAGGAAGTCAGGACCAGTGCTCAGGTGACCAACTGATTCTGTAGGAAACTAAAACTTTTAAACAACAAGGAGCAGCATTCATTGTAAGTGATTTCATCAGCATTTGAAATAGCTTAAAATCCTTTTGACTTTAATATCACTTTTATTCTACTGTTCACTCTCAGTAGCACACCATTCATGTATGCACTTACTAGCCGATCTTACCCCATATCGAACAGGATTGTCATTACAGGAGCTCTCTCCTTTTCTTTCTTTCTTTTTTTTTTAGTTGCTCTTATAGTCTGCATAAAGCTCCTCAGTCACATGTGATGTAAACAAGGTTATTTCCTCACCATTGTATTCCTACTAAAGAAAAATAGAAAGTAAATTGTTTTACGCAAAAGAGAGTTGGTAGGTTGTCTGGAATTGTTTTTACTAAAGTAATTAAGGTTTCTGCACCAGTGTGTTGTCTCCAAAGCTGGCCATACACTTTACAACCGTCGCATGACTTTCGTTGTGCGATGGTTGTAAGGTCATTAACATTTCTTACGACCTGCCCATCGTACGATAATCCGTAGGTGTATGGGCACCTATAGAATAATTGTTTGAACAGGTTTCTGTTGTTTTGTTAATGTCCCTTTAAACATCAACATGTGCTCTGGGTTCTGGTGCTTTTTCTCAGCTCTTCATTTTTTCTATATGCAGAATGTTTTAAAATGCACGTACAGTGGGGCAAAAAAGTATTTAGTCAGCCACCAATTGTGCAAGTTCTCCCACTTAAAAAGATGAGAGAGGCCTGTAATTGGCATCATAGGTAGACCTCAACTATGAGAGACAAAATATCATATGCCTTACAGGGTCTCGTATAATTAGACACATCACCCATGATGAACTGTTTATGCTTATAAACTTACAAATGTAGCCTGCTTAGATGGAGCTATGCTCTTTACAGTTATGCTTTTTATCAGTATCTATGTTCACAAGCTTTGCTTTTGCAACCACATCTGGCAATTTAGTTATCAGTCTATTGTTCCTGCAATATGCTGTTTCTTTGTGTGTTGTACAGTCTGGGGGGGTGAAGTGACAACCTTGTCACATTACTATTTTTTCCACACAGTAGGACTTTTTTTTTAAACTGGATTTTAACACTTGTGCAAAGTGTTAAAGCAATATAAAAAGTATATTTTTGATAATTATCCCTTATACTTGTTCTCTTCTCTTTATTTATAGTATCTATTAACCATACACTTGATCACATGATGTAGTATGTAAAATGGTTTCAAATTCAAGCTATATAATAAATATTTTAATAATACTTGGAAATCCATTTGTTTTTCTTGTAAAAACTGATGCTTTAAGAACAAAAGGTTATGCATTCAAGGTAGAGTGTAAAACCTGCAGTTTGTCAATGTGCTGGGATAAAGTACTCATTTATTATACATTGGAATTAAGAGTTAGAGGAATGTAAACAATGATTAAGTAGAATCAGAATCACTGATTGTAACAATAAAGAAACTTGACTATAGAATCTAAACACCAACCAGAAAACCATCTTATAATATTAAACAAATATCTAATTTTTAGGGACTCAATATTAACAAATTATATTTAGTACTGCAAGGCTGTAATTTATGTTCAGTGTATACCTTAAAATAGTGCCAGATATTTCCCTAGGATTGTCAACAAATCTAGAAATGAAAAAGTATATTTTCAAAAGCAGCTTGAAATTTTTTACTTAATAAATATTCAAACAGCAATTTAAAAAGCTATATCCACCAGCTCATCAACTTCCATGAAACCATATTCCTAAGAAGAAAGTTACATAGTTCCTAAGCCTTCAAAGTTCAGTCTATATGCCTTCATCTAATGACATTTAAAACAAAGTCTTTAAGCACCATTAATTCGATCATCCATCTATAAGACTTCAGATACTTGTGTTGCATTTAAGATATCCATGGGCCCTTCCCCTATTCTGGATTAGGGATGAGCTAAATGTACCTGGGTTCAGGTCATGAAATGTTTGGCGAACTTGTCCAAGACATCAATCCAAACCCCAATAAAATCCATAGGAACCAAACCTTAAAAATCTGACCATTTTCAAGGCTAATAGGCAGCGGATTGGCAAACAAAGGGCATGGGGAACTGAAATTTTTTGATAGGTACTTTTTGCAAAGACAACTCAATTTTTATGTAGCAGCATGATGCAAGAATTCAGCAGTGGAAGTAGCAGCCACAATATAGGTAAAATCTACTGGATGGTAAATTTCTCAAGCCATTACGTTCATACAAATTGGCAAACAGTAACAAAACAAGTTTCATAACATAGCTTGTGATCTTCTTTGTATGCAATACAGTGAAAAGTAAATGTTTTATAAGAATTTAAAATAGAGTGCACGAAACACCTCAAAAACATAAACTCATATTTCAAAAATGAGGCAAAAATAAAAAATATATGGTGCCATGTTTCATAAACAACAGCCAAACATATAGCACAATGGCTGTAGAGTATGTAGGCAGCTTGATTGGGCACTGAACAGCAATGTAAGAGGGAGGGATGAGTATTTTTTTTAGCAAGTAACAATTAGAGGGTGTTATTTCAAAGACAGCAGACATAAAAATTGTATAGTTATGTTAGCATTTGTACTTTGCCACAATGTTATAGGGAGAGAAGAGGCCATTTATTGTGAAAAAAACGTCAGTCAAGAGCTAGAAATACTGCACAGGCACACTGAACATCATGTAAGCAAATAACAGTGTCTTCTTTCTGAGACTGAAGACCTTTTTACTGCAGAGTTTGTTTGTTTTTTACTTATTAAATGTTTATTGGGTTTTGCAAAATACAAAAATACAACGAAAAACATTCTCCAAAAAGAAAAGACAAAACAAATAAAGAAAGATATATCCACAAGAGTGATATGTACTGCATGGGGTTATACTTGATGCGTAGTTTGTTCACACTTTTGCTGAAAACACTGCATGATAAAAGGAGCATTACTTAATACTGTGGATGTTTTTTTGGCTTTTGCTCTGAGTTTCTGCACAACTATTCTACAGGTACTATAATATTTACATATATAGAATGAAAAATTAGTAGATGCTTGCAAAATATTGCTATTGATTTTATGATATTTGTTTAGAACATATCTGGGTACATCATCTGTTCAGTGGTTGGTTGCTCCCTCTGAAACACCCATATGATGGTACGGACAATTTACATCATACACATGGACAATGCTATATAGATTTGTATTTGCAGTGACTGTATTTAAATTTATTTCTGTGCACAATGGATAATGTTATGTTATTTTGTCATTAAACACTTTTGCATAGAGATTATCCCCCATTCCACCACTGGGTGTGTATGAATTAACAATATGATATTGAATATAGGTTTGTGGTACTGTATATCTGGAGATTAATGTATGGAAGAGGTATCTTCCTATTCCTATGAGGACTGATAAACATGCAAACTTTTCTGCTCTCTTCTTTCTGGTTTGGACTAATATGACTGTTGTCTATCAACAAACTCTACTTGCTGTCCCTGCATCCTTTGTGTAAGATTCCATAAATTTTACCCAACAGAAGTGAGCTGAGAATATTGAACACAGTGTTTTCTTACTATTTATGCTGAACATAAGTTGTGATATTACTGTTGCTCCGGCTAATGATACCTAGAGTGTTGATATTGATGAACATGTCTTGTGATGTGACTACAGATCTATCTCCCACCACTGCTAACCCTATTATATTTCACTGGATAGGTAATCCCATAAAATAATGAACTCTTGTGTAGGACCCTTCATATATCCCTTTTTAATAAAAATGTGTACTTTGAGCGGTGTTGGGAGTATGATCACAGGAGCACTTTTACCTGCAAATGTTTGCTACTGTCTTGACATTATGCCATAATTTTCAGGTAAACGTTATCCTTAATCAAAAAACCAGGTTATAAGTATTTCTGCTCTGTCAACTAACAGAGAGAACTTAGGGAATGGTCCTATAAACACACAAAAGAGTTAATACTCTTATCATGAATGTGATTTGCTTAAACTCTCAAGTTTATCAGATGGGCCAGAGGATATGCTTACCCTGAGTCCTCCACCCTGCATCTTCCCCCGTGTTCTTTTCGAGAGTGATACTGAGTTGGGGGAAGGAGGGAAATCCGGCCAACCTACTTCACTGACCTACTGGAGTCTTTTGTGTTATCTGTTTCAATGGGTTTCAGCAGAGCATCACCCATGTTTAAAATGATGTGCACATTTTGTTTTACATCTATACTTGATTAACTTTTGTTGCCCCACACCTGTTCTAGAAGGGGAATTTTCCTAACCCAAATTGTTGGATGAGACAGGATCTTTTTCCTTTTCATTACAGTTTAATACTGCTTTATACTACTCACTATTATCCCAACTATTAGGTGTTTACTTCCACCAATTTCAGGTAGTACATACCCATGTCTCATATCTCACTATAAGCTTATTGAAATAAAGTCTCGCCCTATTAGAAGGAAATCTTGCTGGTGGGAGTGTATCAGCCTAAACATTTTTTTGTATGAATTTAACCTACTCCACACTGGGAGAATACATGTTCACTAGAGTACAATCCATAGCATTAAGCTTACATTTCAAAATAATATACTGTAATTATCATAGGGGGTCTGATATGCAATCTGTAAGTTGAAAAGATACAGAGGACTGAATGGCTATAAGGACCCCTGCTTAATTCTTATCTGAGTTGGCTGTGTAAATATGAGGAAAGTCTTTAAAGGAAAATGTAGGCATCTTGGTTTTGGTGAAGTGGGTCTCTTGAACCAAAAGGGTATCTCCTTTGAGGGACTTTGTTACTCAGAGAACTGCTGAGCATTTATAATGGCTATTGAGTGCTTTAGAGACTATTATTAGAGACTATTTTTTTTTTCAAAATTGACAATTTTTATTAAAGTAGCATGTAAGTGATACATAACTGTAGGCATCAGTTAAGGCGTCAAAAATTACTAACATTTCACCAGAAACCACATTGCATATACAATACCGTTTTCTATAATGGATTTGTTTCATTATACATCACAATATATGATTTAACCACATTTCCATTCAACTCCTTTTTATTGCGTGGCTAGGGTTTCATTAATTATAGCATGTACTGTATGTTATCGTTCCGGCTTGCTTTGTTCATAGATCACAAGATCTAACCGATACCTATCTAACTTTATGCATCTATATTTAGTTCAGCATTTTTATAATATAAAGAATATATAGTCATGAAGAAAAAGAAGAAAAGAGTGTGAACACCAGCGTCTTCCAGGATATCAGTCCGCATGAGCATCACCTACCACCTCTCTCTCACTCCCCACTCCCAAGCCAGGCTCCCTCCGTGCCCTCCTTATTTGGCCCTCCCTCCCCCCTCTCTCATTCCGCGTTCTCCTCATAAGCATCCCACGTTCTCCATATCACTTTATGGGCTTCAATTGTGTTATTTAACCGCGCTGTTAGGTATTCCATCACCTGTACATCTTTAATTCTAGCATATAGATCAAGTTTGGATGGGGGAAGTTTACGTTTCCATTGCAGTGGAATGAGACAGCGGGCTGCCGTATGGATATGCAATGTCAATTTCCTATTAGCCCTTGAAAGGTTAGGGAAGGGCAGTCCCAACAAGTAATGAATGGGGTGGTCGGAGAGCGTCTGTCCAACTAGTTGTTCCAAGATACGTTTCAAGATACGTTTGACCTCTCTCCAATATGGCAGAATTCCTGGGCAAGTCCAGAATATGTGGTATAGGGTGCCGCTTGTACCATCACACCTTCAGCAATTTGGGGACAACTTTGGGTTGAGAGTATGGAGAAAATCCGGCGTATGATACCAATGGTATATTATTTTATATTGATTTTCTGTATATATCGAGCAAATTGAGGATTTTGCAGCCATCATCCATATACGTTCCCATTGCTGGGGTGAGATTGTAGTCGCCAAGGCATTTTCCCATTTCCTCATATATGGTAACGTGACCTTGCCCTGCTCCGAGTCATCATTCAATACGCTGTATAGAAAGGAAATCATACCCCTTGAGGAATGTGGTGCCAAACAGTGTGTTTCAAACGAGGTGCGTGGGGGGAAGATTAGTGTTTTAGTGATCGATTGAGCAAAGTGTCTGATTTGCATGTATGAGTAGAGAGGCCTGGCAGGGAGGCCATGTTTTTCCCTCAGTTGTTCGAATAGCAGTAACCTGTTCGTAACCCTATCTAGTAAGTCTCTAAGGTGAAACAGCCCCTTGGATTGCCACATCTCCACCCACTCCCTAGATATCCCGGTCTGTAATTTTGGGTTTAGCAAAAAGGAAGTCAATGGAGACCTATCCGTCGTCAGGCCTTTAGGAATCTTAACTTTGTTCCATATTTCTAACATAAGTCCTGTGGAGGAGAGAGTTGCTCCTTTGGATATTTGTGTTGGATTGGACCACAGCATTGCATTAGGGTGCATCGGTGCAAGCCAGAGGCCTTCTATTGTCGCCCATCCCGTAGGAGGATCAAACCATGATAGGGCCGGTACTACTCTCAGTTGGGCCGCTTGATAGTATGTATAGAAATGTGGTAAAGCCTGGCCCCCCTTAGCTGTCGGAGCATGTAGTATCTTTTGTGACACCCTATGTCGTTTTCCTTCCCAGATATAGTTTAGTACCTCCCTTTGGAAAGATTTTAAGTCTACGACTAGTATTCTTACCAGTAAAGTGGTACAACAGTTTTGGCAATATTGTCATTTTCACTGAAGTCAATCTACCGGTAAATGACAGTCTCAAGGGCTTCCATCTCTGCAGTAGAAGCCTTAGTGATTGAAACAATGGTTTATAGTTGGTTGCATATAGTGAGTGTATGTTATGTGTAATGAAGATCCCCAAATATTTAATTTTGTTGCTTTTCCAACTGGAGGGGAATATGTTTTGTAATAAGGTCACTTTTGCGGGGGACATATTCAAAGGGAGGACTTCAGTTTTGCCTAAGTTCAATTTATAACCCGATACCATGGAGTATTTATAAAGTTCTGATTGCAAGTTCGGTAAAGACCGTTGTGGGGATGTTATAGAGAGAATTACGTCATCTGCGAACAGAGCTAATTTAAATTGTCGTGATCGTACCTTTATCCCTGCAATGTCCGGTGACTGTCTAATACGTGCCGCGAGGGGTTCAATACAGAGAGCGTAAAGCTCTACGTGCGCCAGTGTTGCATGTAAAAAAGGCCAGCTAAGCCTGTCGAAGGCTTTTTCAGCATCTAGACTAATTAATAACGCCTCCTGCTTCTCCCTATTTATTATATCTACTAGGTCTATAAGTCTACGGGTGTTATCCCCTGCTTGGCGATTAAGCACAAAACCCACTTGGTCGTTGTGTACGAGTGACGGTAACATTTGGGCTAAGCGATTCGCTAAAGTTTTTGTGAATATTTTGAAGTCCGAATTGAGTAGTGCAATTGGCAGACAGGAGATTTTAATCTGACTATTGACTTGAGAATTTTGGAGAAAATTAGGGTGGCATTGAGTTCATTAACAATCCCCATTCTCTTCACACAGTTTAGGGTTAGTCAGACCTCAGATCTCTGCTTCATCAGCTTCTTTGGGGGTCCCAAGCTGACATTAGGGGTTTTAGAGACCCCTAATGTCTCCATAAAAAGGATCTGTCAGTGTGCCTGATAGCAATAACATTAGGTGTAAAAAAATTAAAAGAGTAAAAAAAAATAAAAGTCATATATAAAAAAAGTTTAAAAAAAAACAACATTTGTTAAGTCCCTCACCCCCACGTTTACGCACATATAAACGTAAATACGCGTCCAATGCGCCAGCGCACGAAAACGACAATTGCGCTACACATGTTACATATCGGGGTGTGAGCAATAATTTTAGGGCCATCAATCACTGATAACACTAAACGGATAAGCGGTAAAAGCTTTTAAAGCATCGCCTATGGCCAATTTTGGGTATTGTGTTTTTTTGAGGTTTCGCGCGCGCACGCAATTTTAAGACTTTGAATGCACTATATTGCTCACCTACTGTATTTATCAGATACTGCGGCTTCTTGTCGGCTCGATTTCTGATTTTCTATTTCCAGGGGCACACAGCAAGGATGACAACTTTCCCCCATCTTATTCATCCTGGTAATTGAACCCTTAGCCCACTTAATACAGAACATTTTAGATATCACTAGGGTTGATGTGGTAGGGTATTATCAAGGGTTATAACTTTTTCAGACTATATTCTCCTGAACCTTTCTAAGCCTAGAATTTCACTTCCTAATTTGCTTACTTTCTGCAAGTTTGGTGATGTCTCAGGCCTCCGCCTTAACAAAAGCATATCCAAGGCTTTAAATTTTTCCTTACTGTTGGCAGTTTGGGAACACCTTAAGGATAAATATATTGGGGGCGTGTCCTAATGGCGGAGTAGGTCGCAAGGCTCGGGCGCTCCGTGGTCCACCCGACTTACAGACGACCTAACGGCACTTATACCACCCCATACAACCCTGCACAACCATGTCTCAACGCAGGAAGGATGGCGGCACCCCGTTGCAACGGAATACCCCGTCCTTGCAGCGATATTTCTCCTCTACACAGACCAGGACCCGCAGCCGGGGACAATCCAATATGGCGCCGGATGCCGGACAGCCGTCCACAACACGGGGCACAGAACGCTCGCCCTCACCTGGCAACACTGACCGACGTCCAGGCTCGCGATCACCGCGGCTGTATGAGTCGGACTCCACGGATGGCGATCACTACCAAGCCTGCAACCCGCCATCGGATATACCGCGAGAGTTCCGAGCCCTCCTACAATACCTACCTACAAAGGAGGACTTTGCGGCCCTGGTCACGAGAGTGGAGACAGCGCTCCAACGAGACCTGCATAAAATGCGCCAGGAGGTGCAGGCGTTATCCATGGAGGTCTCCGCGGTCTCGGCGTCTTGTGCAGCAATGGAAGCCAGGGTCCAGCGCCTCGAGCAGGCCCAATCGGGACCTTACCAGTGTTGCATGTAAAAAAGGCCAGCTAAGCCTGTCGAAGGCTTTTTCAGCATCTAGACTAATTAATAACGCCTCCTGCTTCTCCCTATTTATTATATCTACTAGGTCTATAAGTCTACGGGTGTTATCCCCTGCTTGGCGATTAAGCACAAAACCCACTTGGTCGTTGTGTATGAGTGACGGTAACATTTGGGCTAAGCCATTCGCTAAAGTTTTTGTGAATATTTTGAAGTCCGAATTGAGTAGTGCAATAGGTCTATAGTTTGTGCATAATTTACCATCTTTATCTGGTTTAAGGAAGACCGTAATGTGAGAAGTCAGAAATGACGATGGTATTTCGGCTCCGTGAAGAAAGCCATTAAACATGTTTGTCATATGAGGAAGAAGGGTGTCTATGTATGTCTTGTAGTATGAGTATGGGTATCCGTCTGGCCCTGGTGATTTGCCCGTGGGTAATGCTCGGATAACATTCCGAAGTTCGTCTAGTATAATATCCGTATTTAGAATCTCTAGATCAGCGGTTGCAATGTTTGGTAAGTTACACTCTGCCAGATAGTTCTGGACCCGAGTCGTCAAATGCGCATCTATCAGCATGAAAGCAGTGTCCGTTAAATTATAGAGATTGTTGTAAAAGTCTCTAAAAACTTTGGCAATTACATCCGGGTGATGTTGCAGTGTGCCTCCTATGTCTCTAACTGCCGTCAGTCCCTTGCCGTTAGCCTCTTCACGCAGCTTACGGGCCAGTAGAGTATGTGCCTTGTCGCCCCTTTCATAGTACCTTTGCCGTAAGTGCGTCATAGACATTTCTACTTTATGGGTCAATAAGTGTCGCAAACGCGTTCTAGTTTTGACTAGTGCACGAAACCGAGGTTTAGAAGGCGCCAAGGCTAAGTTTGTTCTAGTTTGATTATCTCGTCTTTCAGATGTATTGTGGTGGCCAGCCTGTCTTTTTTAAGTTTAGAGGCCAATGCTATGCAATGACCTCGGATAGTGGCCTTATGCGCTTCCCACAGTATCGACGTTTGGGAGACCGTACCCACATTCAGTTCGAAGTATGAGCTAATGGCCTTCAGTATGTCTTGCCTAGGAATCTCATCCTTAAGCAAGCTTTCATTCAGCCGCCAGTGACAGTTTTTGATCCGGGTGGGTTCTAAACTTAAAGTCATATCAATCGGTGCATGATCCGACCATGAGATTACCCCCACCTCTGCTGATTTCAAATTCCTCAACACTGGGGTATTCACTAAAAAGTAGTCTATTCTGGTGTGTGTATGATGCACCCGGGAGTAAAAGGTATAGCGTTTCGCTGAGGGATGGAGCACACGCCAAGAATCCAGCAAGGAGTGTCTTCTTAAAAGGCGACGGAATTACACTCCGTATTTTTAGGGGCCTGCTTTCCCTGGGATCCCAGGTGGTCTGTGACATTGGAGTATGGCAGGTTAAAATCTCCCCCTATGATAAGGTACATGTGTTCCAAAGCAGTGATTTTATTCAAAATTCGAGTAAGGAAACGGATCTGTCCCGCATTTGCGGCATAGATATTGCAAAGCGTAGTTGGTATGCCTTGCCAATCCCCATGTAAGACTACATACCTACCCCCTCTATCCGTTAGGACCGAGTTGGGTAGGAAGGAGCATGAGTCCTTCATCAAAATTGCCACCCCCGATTTTTTCTTAGTTTGAGAGGCCGCATATGCTCTAGGATATAGGGAGAGCAAAAACTTGAACGTATTTTGTGGGGTAAAGTGTGACTCCTGGAGAAAGACAATGTCCGGGTTAGCGGTCTTAAGCTCCCTGTAAGCCAAGTTGCGTTTAAAGGGAGAGTTCAATCCCTTGACATTAAGGGAGAACATTTTTATATCAGTAGGATCCATGGCATTGGGTTTGTTGAAATATTCTGGCAAAAAACTGGGCTATTGTGCGCGGCCTCCCCCCAGGGAGAGGATTCAGGTGACTAACCTGGTGCCCGCTGCATCGAAAGGAGGTGAGGAAGACTGGGTCCCGGAAGCGCTGGTGTATCCGTGAAAAGTAGAAGAGAAAGAAATTGAGTTGAGTCAATCTAAAAATGAAATAAACATTGTTAGAAAATACAGTCTTAATGACTAACCATGGGAGGGTAATAGCCTCCTTTAAAACACATACATAAACTATGTTTGAACAAACTCTATTTGGTGGGAACATTATCGTCTCCTAAGATTGTTAACCAGCTTACGTTATCTGCTAATAGGTTTGAAGACTATAATTTTTTTATTTTGTAGATCCCACTATGTAAACCACACTTTGTCTACTAATAGTTTTGAATACTATACTATCTTCTATCTCCTACTGTGTAAATCAAAGTGTGGGGGGGGGTTGGGTGAAGACAGACTACCATCTAATGCTACTTCAGCACCGATCGGAGTACCGTTTCCTTTAGATCCCTTCCGCTTGGCGTCCGATCCCGGGGCCGCTCCAGGAAGTGCTATTCAATTTACAGCCTAACAGCTAAGTTATGGAGAGTGGATGAGTACTGCGTCCCTCTGCGCGCTATCCGGGACAACGTTTGATCGTCCTCAAGCCCGATGTCCAATAAACTGATAGAACCTGGATAGAACCTGTAGGTAGGCCTAGCTATGATGGTGGCCAAAGTCATTGTCCCAAAGGGGATTTAGTGTCTTACAGCTCCACGAGGGGGTATAAGGGAATAAACTGTGTTCTGTTCTTCTCTCCGCAATACAAAAGTTCGCCGACATAGGCAAGCGATGGGTGGTGGGTGTCTCTTGTCTCAGCGTGGTCTTCTGGGGGTTGAAGTTTCCCGGGGACGTGGCGGTCTGCGAAACGGGGTCGTTGTCACCACCTCGAGTCGGGTATTCCGTTTGCCCGGGGTGACCTTTTGCCAGGTAGGGGGGTCTTGCCCCAACTTGGGCAGTGGGTCCCAACCCGTCAGGACTGGACATCCTAAGCGGAGGTCATCGCAGAAAGCTGGTAAGTCCTCAGGAACCCTTAGAATCAAGCTTTTCCCATCCCTTCGTGCTGTGAGGCTAAACGGATATCCCCAGCGGTATGGAATGTTATTGTCCCGTAGCAGGGTTAACAGTGGCTGCAGTAGACGTCTTTGCTGCAACGTATACCATGAGAGGTCTTGATATATCTGAAGAGGGGCTCCCTCAAAGTCAATATTCGGCATATTGAGAGCTTTCCGCAGTATTTCCTCTTTTATCTGGAAATAGTGGATTCTGCAAATAACATCCCTCGGAGTAGAGGATGAGCCTCTCGGGTGCAGTGCTCTGTGTGCACGATCCAACTCTATGTTTTGTGACACTGGGGCCCCAAGCACTTTATTGAACAATATTTGCAGTTTGGACTGGAGGTCTTCCGGTCCATCCGTTTCTGGTAGTCCCTTAATTCTCAAGTTATTACGTCTACCTCTGTTGTCGAGGTCTTCCACTCTACGTTGTAGTTCCCGAATCTCAAAGGAATGGTCGACATATTGAGATTGTATCATTTGTACCTCTTTTTTCGTTGTCTGGAGATCCTCGTCTACATCTGTCACCTGTTGGGCCAGTTGTCGAAAGTCTTTATGGAGAGATTGTATTTCTATTTTACAAGTTGTCCTGAATTCCTGTATTAGGAGCCTGAAATCCTTCTTTGTGGGGATGTGTTTAACAGAATCCCTCCAGGAAGAGTATTCCACATCTTCTGCTTCCGATGAAGAGTGGGCATCTGCCAGTTTCTCCTCTTGGCGTGAATCATAAGGCTCTGGAAAATCATGGTGTTGGGCTGTTTGTAGTGGCACATTCTGTATAGGTGCATGTACTGGAGCTGCCGCCAGGTGGCGCTGTGGTGTTGGGAGAGCAGTACAAGGTTCAGCTGATGGATCTGGATTTGGGCGCTGGTTGGCTGGGGAGCGCTGACTACTCGAGCCCCTGGCTTTTCGGCTCCGCTGCGGCCTAGGTGTGTTGCCTGATACATAGGCCCCTATTTGTGGGGATGCGAGCAGAGGGGTGCCCGGTAGCGGTACCGGATCTTCGGGGCTCAGGGGAACAGCATCTACCTCCCCTCCTGCGTGTTCTAGCATGTGCTGACGTCTGGCCCCAATATGGGTAGGTGAAGGCCTCACTGCGTCTCTCCCCTCCGCACCCCCTGTACTCACACCATCCTCTGAGCCTCCCGCCGAATCTCGTCAACCCGATGGAGACCCCGTCCGGGGTGACGTTGGGGTTCCGGACAATCCTGACGAGGAAGACCCTGGTAGGTCTGAGCCCTCTCGTCCCGACTGTGCGTGTGCCGCGTCGTTCAGCCCTCCTCGAGGTGAGGCCGGCAGCGCCATTTTGTGAGGCACAGACCCCTGCGGCTCGCTCGAGTCAAAAAACGACTTGATCGTTTTGGCCGTTTTTT
>NW_017308525.1:83095-141055 GCF_000935625.1 Nanorana parkeri
CGAACCCCGGCATGTGTTCGCTCACCTCCCGATCTACTGAGCCGACCTGTGACAGTCTCATTGTCACAAGTTGGCTAGAACTATGAGGTGAGTGAAAAGCACTCACCTCATAGTTCTCCTTTAAGCTATGTTAGGCAATAGGTGGTTGATTTACGAAACGCAAATAAGTTGTTCACTTTGCAAGGGAATTTGCACTTTGTAAGGAAAAATTTCTTTAGTTTAGCGAATTGGCTGAAGCCTTGCTGATCATGTGCAAGTAATCATGTGCAAGTAAAAATATTGTTTTTTATACTTGCAATTTAATAATAAAAATAAATGAAGAAGGCGGATGGGATTGTTATCCAAGAGCTTGCAATTAAACTTGTGTTGCAACCATAAGCACATTTGGTTTCATTAACCTCCCTGGCGGTATGATTATGGAGGATTTTAGCATGCCAAAGCGGTACATTGTTTTTCATGGCAATTTGTTGTTTTATATTGTAGGCCTGTAATTCTTAGTATATCTTAGGAATAACTCACCTACATCCAGTCCAGTAGACATCCCGGGTATTATAAAGTTTGAAACACGAAATTATAAATTATAATATAATAAATAATTATAAAAAAATATAATATATTAAATAATTATAAAAATTATAATATAATAATTAAAAAAATGGTCCAGTAAATGGGAATTCTGGGGGCGCTGCCTGATCCATACTACAGTCAATAGAGTACAGTAAAAGTGCAGGCAGGGCACTGGACAAAGCTCTAGGGACAAAATTGAAGTGAAATAGTTTGATAAGTGTATGTAATTACAGGAGATTACATTGTATTGTGTGTATTCTGTGTAAATGGCATGTTTTCACTTTTGAATTTCCCGCCGGCCCTGCCCTCTGCTGTGACGCCTGAAAATGAAACTGAAAGCCGAATGCCGGCATCAGCTAGGCGAACACAGCAGAGGACACCTCGGGTTCGCAGGGACAAGGTAAGTGACACTTTTGCGCTATCCCGAGTGTGGCTGGGGGTTACCGCTCTTGGTACAGAAAATTAACCCCGAGCCACACTCGGGATTACCGCCAGGGAGGTTAAGATACAGATGCAATAACATGGGTTTTACCCTGGTTAGAAATGAGTAGTTTCATACGGTAGCCCCATTTGTAGAGGATTCTGTGTTGTTGCATTTTGGTGATCGGAGCAAGTTTGCAACACATGTGAATGGTGGCTTGTGACAACTGTAAAGAGAGATTCTGTCAAATTTGGCAGAGGTGTTTTTGTTCCTCACAGCAGACATTGCTTACTTTTTGATGTGGTAGAAGTGTAGTCTGGCAAGTACATGTCTTCATACATTGTCAGGAAGAAAGGTTGTCTTAGTTCATTATCCTTAGCAGTTGCCACCAGCCCAAAAGCTGCATCAGAAAGGTAAATAGGTGACGTTGGGGAAAGTTTCAGGGATCCCCCTGAATCTGATGTTGTTTCATCTAGAATGATCTTTAATATCTGCAATTTTCATTTTAAGACACTGCAATTGTGTATTGTGGTCTGTATAGCAGTCGACCAGTGTTGTATCATGAGGAAAGTTCTCCAATTCTGGATTCAATATGGGATACCCTGTCAGTTGCATGAAGATGGATTTTGCCACCATGGAGGACATAACCTGTTGTAAGGAGCTTTTTAGAGACAGAGGCATGTGTTTCATGTCTGCTACTGACAGTTTGTGTATTAGTAGGATATTAGCGTCTAAGGTTAATAAAGTGTGGGGTCTGCTGTGGTGAGGCCTGCATGGGGACTCTTATCCCCTCTGGATCTCTTGCTCTTTGCAGGGCTATGGGTGGTTGGGGAGTCAGGTGGAGAGGACACATCCTGTTCCAGCTGAGCTGCTGATCCTGCTTGCTGAGACTGTATGGTGAGAAACCCCTCTGAGGCCAGGAAATATTTCCTGCATGGAGAGGAGCACATGGAGTCCATGAGCTTCTGAGGCTGATAGAGGAGTTTTCCCCTCTTCAGCATATACAGTACATTTGGATCAATTCACAAAGCTATGGGAAAATCAGATTTCACATGATTTGTTCATAACTTGTGAAGACACACATTTCCCAGTGGTCTTCAACCAAAAAGGCAATTTATGTATTGGTGGCATAGATCTTGACAAAGTATGAGTTGTATAGTCTCTCTTATGATGACATTCAGAAAACTGTAGGTATTCAATGAAAGCAATGCTAATGGTGCCTGCCTTCCTACAATAATCTCCTATGACGAAAGACCTATAGGTTTATCAGCACTGTGGAGACAAAGAGGTGTTTCTATTCAGGAACTTAAATGCTTAAATAAATATAATCACCAAAAAGTCTAGAACTACGTAGTTCTATTTATTTAGCAATTTATTCTTACCTGAAGTGGCACAATTTATTAGACATGTAAACTTAATTTTTTCCCGAATGGATATTCATATGAATTTAAATAACTTCAGACTTTGGAATGCATCTGAATTTCCTAATTCAAATGTGTCCAAGTGTGTTTAGGAATCTGACTGTTTGTTTAACGAAAACAAAACTAAATCAGACATGTGACTGTTCTCTAGCCAATCAGATTTTTTTTGGCTGTTGGCAGTTGCATTACAGGCATGGTCATGTGACTTCCTGTTGTAGATAGTTCTGAAACAAAAATTTGGACGATGCAAAATCCGAATAATGAACCGAATCAAATTTCACATCTGAAATCCGAAAAATAAAAGAAATAGAAATCCGAATAGATCCGAAATAAAGCAATTTTTTGTGGGGGTTACATGTCTACAATTTATATAGCTCATGTGCATTCTGTATGTTCCTTTTATTGCTTTTATGTTAAAGTAAAAAACAGTAAAATATTTGACTTATCTGTGGTTAGTAATGTTAAAATCACATTTTTAAAATAATATTATTAATGTTAAAAAAACATTAATACTACACCTCTAAATGAAAATATAAATAGTGAGTTGCTAAGCTTAACTCTTGATAAGATACTCCAGAATGCTAGAAAAACCAATGTACCAAAGATTTTCAAAACTACTATTATTAAATCCCTTCGTTTTAATTTCACTCATGTCAGAACTGTCATTCATTTCAAATGTTCAGCTGTGGTACTCAAAAGAAAATATGTGAAGTGTGTCTTTAATGTTTCAAAGAGCCTACAAAAATAATTCCTTTTTACATTGCTATATAATATGAGGTTTTGCACAAGGGATACATTGTAAGATAAAAGCTAGATACTGAAGAAAAGTATCTATCCCTTAAGACTTTGATTGACCTAATACCTGTTGTTTTGTTAATAATTGTACACAGAATGCTGGCTAGGAAAAAAATATAATGTAAGATTTCTCGAACCTAAAATATAATAAAAGAAATAAAGTATATTGGTTTACTTATGTGCCTTTAGATCTTTTCCAGACAATATTTTTTTATTTTTTAGAATGTATAAATGACACTGCCATATTTCAGCAACAGAGATTTAACAAATATTTTACATTGTTCATGATTAGTGTATTGCCAAGTTATTCCTGGCCTAGTGAAAAGTATGTTATCAAGTTTCCTTCCTAATCAGCTTAAAAGTTGCTGTTTAGCCTCAAATGCACATGGTAAAATAGAGACTATTTCTGTTTACCTCGTGGAAAAATGGAGCTGGTGGTCAAACTACCTTGGAGTAGCAATTGAAGACGGCCTTCTTGAGAAGAGAAATGTGGAAAACTGGATGTATCCAAAGAGAACAGGACCCAATTTGGTTGATGGTTGTTTAAGTCTGAGTGGATAACCAAACTCTGTGTCCCACAGCATACTGATGCATCTCCGTTTATTAGCATGGAATTTATATTTCCTGTAGCCTTCTGTAAAAGGACACAAATCTTTCCATTGCAGCAACACATTTTTCACACATAGGTCTACTGCTGATATGCCAGAAGATGGTTGAGGCAGGGGAAACGACCATGAGTGATGGCCTAGAGCTGCAAAGAATGGTGTAGTATGCAGAGCACTGTGCCAATGGGAATTGATGACAAATTCTGCTAAAGTCAAAAGTTCAGACCAGACCAATTGGAATGTAGCTAGTTGGCATAGTGGCAAAGATAGGTCTCAAGTTTCTGATTGAAATGCTCAGTTTGTCCATTAGACTGTGGGTAGTGTGAAGTAGAGAGTGACACAGTATTCCGTAACTTCTTGCAGAAGGCTCTCCAAAATTTCTGATATGAACTGGGAACCCCGGTCTGAGACAATACTGGTATCCCATGGTGTCTCACAATCTGTGATAGGAAGAGAGTGGACAGTGTTTTAGCTGTAGATAGTCTGGAAAGTGGTATAATATGAGACATCTTAGAAAACCAATCTACTATAACCCATATAACAGTCATGACATCCAACGTAGGCAGGTCTGTGATAAAATCCATAGTAAGATGGGTTCAGGACTGATGAGGTATGCTTAGAAGCTGAAGCAACCTGTAATGTAATGTGTGTGGTACTCTTTATTTGCAGCACAAGTCGGACAAATGGCTACATAGTCTACAACAACTATTTTAATACCAGGCCACCAGACATGACATTGCTAAGCCTTAAGGGTGATAGTGACACCAGGATGGCATGAAAGTACACCATCGTTTGCCCACCTTGAGGTATGCAAGTTTGTGCTTCTTGTATCTGTTGTAATAGTGTTGTGGAGATTTGTGCTACAATGTTGTGTGGGGGAATTACAATATGTACTGCTTAGTGGGCTGATCAAGTTCAGAGGATGGAAATTGATGGGGGAGAGCATCAGCTTTCTTGTTCTTGTGTCCAGGAACATATGACAGGATGAAATTGAAACAGGAAAATAACAGGGTCCATCGGGCCTGACTTGAATTTAGACTGAAGACTGAAGATACAAGTTTTTGTGGTCATTTAGTATTGTAAAAGGCTTTTGAGTCCCTTCTAAGAGGTGCCTCCACTCAGTCAGTGCCAGTTTAATAGCCAGTAGTTCTCGGTTGCCTACATCATAATTAACTTCAGCAGAAAAAAATGCTATTGGGTGAATCTTGTCTGATATTGGTTGCCTTTGAGATAACACAGCCCCAGCCCCCTCTTCCGAGGCATCAACTTCAACAATATACAGAAGATCAGGGTTAGGAAGTTGGATAATCAGAGCCGTACTAAACATCTCCTTCAATCACTGGAAAGCTGACACTGCTTCGGAGGACCATACTCTACAGTTTGCCCCTTTCTTGGTCATAGCAGTAAGGGGAAAAGCTATGGTAGCAAACCCTTTGATGAAGCATCTGTAATAATTAGCAAACCCCATAAATCTTTGGTTTGGCCCAATGAAAAACAGCAGTGACCCTTTGTGGACCCATTTAAAAACCTTCAGGGTTTATGATATAGCCCAAAAAGGTATTTGGTTTTGATGAAAAGCACACTTGTAACATAGAATCTAAGGTTGAATAAAGACCAGGGTCCATCCAGTTCAACCTATGCACTGTATGTGAGTGTGTGTGTCTGTATTTATCCTGCTAAAATACGTCCCATATCCCTGTA
This sequence comes from Nanorana parkeri, assembly GCF_000935625.1. Lineage (NCBI taxonomy): Eukaryota > Metazoa > Chordata > Amphibia > Anura > Dicroglossidae > Nanorana > Nanorana parkeri. The sequence goes on from NW_017308525.1 coordinate 88,606, forward strand.
GATTCTGCGAAAGAAGAAACTCATCCAAATGTTTCTTGAACTTATCAAAGTTATCAGCAGATACCACCGTCTGTGGTAGGGAATTACAAACTTTCACCACTCTCACAGTGACATACCCCCTACAAATTCTAAGATTGAACCCTCTCTCTTCTAACCTTTTGTTGTGTCCCCAGGTTCTCAATACAGTTTTCGGATTAAACAGTTTGTTCCTAATATTATGATCCCCATTGATGATTTTGAAGACTCGCCCCTTTTCTAAGGTGAATAAGTTTAGACTTTGAATGCGAACTTCATGACTCAGGTCTTCAATCCCTTTAATTTTGTAGCCCTTCTCTGAACGCTCTCCAGTTCCAGGATGTCCCTCCAGAGAGTCGGCGAGCAGGACTGTACCGCATACTCAAGATGAGGCCGAACCAATGATTTACAAACTGGAAGTATTACTCTTTGATCCCTTGCTATAATCCCTCTTTTAATACATGCCAGTATCTGGTTAGCTTTACTGGCTGCTTGTCTATCTTTACATATAGGAGGTTTTTTTCACAGGAGCTGAAACACCTGCTTCACATGAGATATGTGTTTCTGGTAAGACTTTGAAAATATTAGGTATATAATAACAAACTTGTTACTGAAGTCTTGGAACACTTCTTACATAAAACGTTGGAAAACAGTGGGGGCATTGCGGAGTCCAAATGGCATGACTTGATACTCATAGTGCCCATAACGAGTATTTTTTAAAGCTATCTTCCACTCGTCTCCCTCTTTTGTACGAATTAGGTTATATGCCCCCCCCCCCATAAGTCCAGCTTTGTGAAAATTGTAGCTCCTTTAAGGACTTCAAACAACTCCAGGACGAGGGGCAAAGTGTAAGAATCTTTCACCATTATTTGGTTTAGTCCCCAATAATCAATATATGGTCTGAGACCACCATATTTTTTTTCAACAAAGAAAAAATCTCTTTTAAAGGCTGACCATTTAGTATAGTGACACCCAGGGGTTTCAGCTTGGAAATTAAAGGACTGCTGTGCTTTTTAGAAAAACTGTGATCCATGAATATTCCAGCAGCTCCAGTATCAACAAAAGCCTCACAGTATACAGGGTGTGATATTGCATGGAATAGTACAGGTATTGTTAACTTAGTGTTGGAGGAATGCCTAACAAGGTCTAACCCAGCTCCCCCAACCCAGGTTAGATCTTCCCTTTTACTGGTCAAGAGAACAACTTGTGTCCTTTCAATCCACAGTATAAACATATGACCAAGGAACGTCTTTTCTGTTTTGCTGCATTTCTTAAGTGACGACTTGACTTCCATAAGCTCTAATGGCCCTATGGTCTAAACAGAAGTCTCTGGTTTAAGATAAGGTGGGTTTTGGAAATGAGGTGCCAAATGATATACAGAATAAGGTAATTTCCATTTCTGTTCCTTCTCCTGACACCTTTCACGATAGCAAACATCCAGTCGCACACATAACGCTATACATTTTTCCAGATTCCCTGGGAGATTCCTATACACCAGTTCATACTTTATGTCATCTGCTAGTCCTTTTCAAAAAGCTGCCCACAGGACGCTAGCACCCCAATTTGTTTCTGCAGCCAACGTACAAAACGTTATAGCATATTGACTGACTGTTCTAGAGCTCTGCTGTAAGTCCAAAAGAAAGTCTTCCGCTGCAGAGATCCTGCCGGGTTGATCAAAGACATTCTGGAGGGAAGACAGAAACTTCTTGACATCTTGCAGTAAAGGATAATTGCATTCTAGATAAGGGGTGACACATGTCAGGGCCTTTCCCTTTAATAAAATAATTAATAAGTCACTTTAGTGGTGGAAGTGCTAAATGTCTCTGGTCTGTTGCATAAATGTAGATAACATAGGTTTAAAAAGCATCTGCAGTCTTCAGCATCACCCCCACATTAATCAGGCAAGGGAAGTGTGGGTGACTAAGAAGAGATGACTTGAACTGGTACAGCTGCAGGTGTCTGAGGTGTACAGCTGGCCTGCAGCAAGGATTTCATCATACCAGTGAGCTCATCCAGCTTAGCATCCAAGGAAGAAAGCTGTACTTTATGGGCACCAATCAATTGTCCTTGACATGTAAGAGCCTTAACAACCTCAAACAGGGTCCATTGTCATATTGGCATGTTTACTATGTAAGGTACCTGCAGTAGGCAGAGTCCAAGGTGGAACTAGCCTGAGGAGGCAAAGGCAAGGTCAGGCAAGCAGGGTCAGCTACAAACTGGCAGTCAAGTTCAAAGCAGGATCCAGGAGGGAAGTTGAGAAGTAGGCAGAGGTCTAAAATGAATAGGCAGCAAGGTACAAAGTCGGCAGGCCGAAGGGTATTAAGAAAACAGGCCAACATCACAAGGATTATCCAGCAGTTAATTCAGGTGCAGCACACTAAAGGCAAACTAACCCAAAATAAATGGTCTCAAAGCACAGAAAGTGCTCAGCATTTAAAGGCTGGGTTGATTCCAGATTGACTGCAGGTGGAACTAAAGAGTCAAGAAGGTAAAGATGCTGAGTAGTAACCTGCAGTGGAAAAGTGAGTCCTCTGGTGGCTGAAAGGTAATGCTTCAGCACTTTCTCCTCAGAAAACCCAGGTTAAATTCCCCACAGTGATAAAACAGGTGCAGGGCAGGCAGGCAGCTGACAGAAGGTCTGTAGATTGATATGATATTTAAGATCCATCTTGTGTGGGGGGGCATGTCTGCTCAGCATAGGACATGGGCGCTTTGTGAGTTTGTTCCTCTCATCTAGCCCATACAGCATTGAATAACAGAACAATGGAGAGAGCCTCATTAATCTTAATCCCCTCTCTTGACACATGTATGACCATCAGCATGCTTAAATGAGGAAAAACTTGGTCCCAGCCTCAGAAGGTCTATGATTTCTTCCCGGCAGCAGCTCCAGGGGACAGACAAGATAGTGTTGATTCCATGAGCTCCTCTCCACAACGTGCCTAATCTCCAGCCTCTGATAGCTCTGTGACTGCTGGACCCTCTGAATCAGCATTACAGCTACCTAGGGGTGAGTAATCCCCTCCTGATTCTCCTACTACTAGAAGCCCAGCAAAGAGCAAATGATCCAGGTGGAGAGTCTGCACCCATAAATATGTCAGATTCTGCTCCGGCTCAAACTAATTCCCTACCATCACTGGATCTCAGCATGCCTCCTCTGCTGACATGAGAGAAATGCTGTTATCTCACAGATCTTCCTTACAAGCCGACTGTGAGAGCACAATGAAAACCAGACAAGCGAAAGGTGCTAGTTAAAATATTTATTAAGAACAGTGTTCACAGGAGCCAGGAGCCGGAGTGGGTAGTCATCCAAGCCAGGTCAGGAAGACAGAGATCAGTGTCTTCAGGAACAAGCCAGGAGCAGGAGCCAGAAAATCAGCTTTGCCAGGAACATGCCAGGAGCAGGAGCTAGAGGAGAACGTCAGCCAGGATCGGGTCATACACAGAATCAGGATACTCAGAGCAGCAGGAGTGCACTAGCAGGAAGACCACGCAAGGGCAAGGTCAGACTGGACTGAGTTGTTTATATATAGTGAGTGGGGTGACATCATCACTCAGAGACATTAAACTCCCATCTGGCTCTCTCGGATGATGCTCTCCTGTCTGGCCAGAAGAGGGAGCCTGGGAGTAGTGAGCAACATTCCAGAATCTGCTCAAACAAAGAAGGAAACACAGGTGAGTAAAATGGCAGCCAAGCCAGAATGCTGCAAACCAGTAAAGTCAGGGTGGAACCCTGACACCGACAAATCTGCTATGCTGGAGAAATTAACTATTTTAGTTCATCACTAGAGATGGGCTTAAGGTTCCAGTTGATGAACTGTTCCACTCGAACATTGTTAGTTCTTGTTTTCAGCGAACACAAGAACTATCGGGACATTCAGTCACGATAGTTCTTGTGCCCCACAATGCACTGTGCACCGCACAGTGCATTGTGAGAGCCCTGATTGAGAGAACCAGTGGCGGAACTACCGCCGCTGCAGCTGATGCATGCGCACCGAGGCCTCAGCCTTGGGGGAAAGGGGCCCAGCACAGTCCCTGTGCATAGATGGTGGGACATGCTGGTCGCCGGATCGGTATCCAGTGGCCGGCGGGCTCTGCGCCGGGAGTGTTGGATCATCCATTCATCTGACACTCCCGGTGTAGAGATGGGGGGCCCGCTGGCCGCCGGATACTGATCCTGGTGCTATCCGGCGGCCAGCAAGTCCCACCATCTATGCACAGGGACTGTGCTGGGCCCCCCCAGGCTAAGGCCTCATGCTTCCGGGGGGTCTTGCGTCTACCAGACTCGCTCAGAAGAAAGTGAGGGAAGCGGGGACACAGGATATCCCTGCCACCTAACTATTCTGCAGTTTTGCCGCGCCAGGAGCAGAGGTAAGTGATGCGATGTAGAGGAGGGTCTAGACTAGAGAGATGTGACTGGAGAAGGGGGGTGGGTGATAATGGTGTGACGGACCCCCGTACTCAGGATGAGTATGTCCGCCACTGTCTTCTTCCTTAGCTTAGGACATGTGATTGGAGAAGAGGGTCTTTAGATATGTGATTGGAGAAGGAGGGGCTGCGGAGATGTGATTGAAGAAGGAGGGGCTGCGAAGATGTGATTGGAGAAGGGGGTCTGCGTAGATGTGATTAGAGAAGGGGGCACTGAGGACATGTGATTGGAGAAGGAGGGACTAGGGACATGTGATTGGAGAAGGGGGTCTTTAGATATGTGACTGGAGAAGGAGGAGCGGCTGCAGAGATGGTAAGGGACCATGATTTGATAGGGCTGGGGAAAGGTGATGGGAGGTGCAGGAAATATGTGATGGAAGGGGTGCTGGAGTTGGGGGAGAGGTGCAGGGGGGGGCCGTGGTAATGGGAGAATCCATGGGGCATATGAAGATAGTGGAAAGAACAGAGGGCATGGGGAGAAAACAGGCATAGCTCCTAAACCTACAGGGGTCATTTATAGGTTTAAGAGATATGTGTCTTCAATCTATAGAAAATAAAAATGAACCTGTCACCATTTATGTGTAATAATTATCTCAAATGCTTTAACATACATCCTAATATTTAAGAAAATCTACTGCTGTTTTTAAGAACATCTCCAGAGTTGTTCTTACTTCCTAAACCTGTACTATACATAACGGGGTATATGAGTGTGTGCATGCATGAGTACATTACTTTGCATTTTTGTATGTATGTGTGTACATATGAGTGTATGTATATGTGCATATGTAAGATGGGGCCTCATATTTAAGTTTCGCCTTAGGCCTCAGAAAGTCTAGAGCCGCCTCTGGGAGTGAGGACCCAGCAAACAGAACACACACAGGAAACAACTGAAGACAGAAGAGGTAAGGGTAAATAAAAAATTAAAATAATTATTATTTGTAGCCTAATGTTGTATAAAGTACTGTTGAAGCAATGCAGAATGGCACCCTCTATAGAGGAATACAAATCTCAGCAGTACTTTATACAGAAATGCTATTGTTATATAAAGTATTGCTGGGATGTGTAATAGACCCATGATTGGGCAAATTAATGACGACTTTGCCCAATCATGGCTCATAGCTAAGTCCTAGTCCCACACTTAAATGAGGCTGCTTACACTGCTGCCTTATGTAGTGTTTTAGCAGAAACAATGTTACAGGCTTCTGATCGTTGTGTGAACGATCAGAAGCCTTTAGTGACATCTCATCCTGAAATGCTGCAGGATCAGTGTCACTAAGGTTATTATTGGCTGTTCTTAAGTTTGAAGCAGCCTAATAATAACAACCAAAAATTAATTAATTACATTATCAAGCAGTAATAGTGAGATTAATTCACAATGACTGATATCATTAAATAAATAAACATTTAAAAAATGTTTACACTACAATACTATCATTAATATAAAAATGAACTCCTTAAAATGAAAATCTGCAGAAGAGCTGCAGATTTGTTTTCCACCCTAAGGGATTTTTTTAAATATAACCCCCTCATTAGACATGTGCACCAGCAAAAAATGTGTTTAGTTTAGTTTTGTTTTGAAACAAAAAAAATTGTGTTTAGTTTAGTTTCGTTTTGAAACAAAAAAATTTTGTTTAGTTTCGTTTTGAAACAAACCAAAAAAAATTAGTTTCGTTTTTTGGGTCCGAAATTAAATTAGTTTCGGACGAAATTCGTTTATGAAAAAAAAAACTTTAAATATTACTTGACCTGCCCTAGATTTGACCCTGGGACCTTAGCAATTGCAAGCCTGTACTGACGTCATGTACTTTAACCACTACTCTATAGCCTCCGCATAGATGTGTTGTAGAGGTAAAATGTTGTCATTTTTTTCCCCCTAATGTTACTTTGCTGCAACGAAATTCGTCCAATAACGAATTTCGGGAAATCGGGAATTTCAGATTCGTTTGCATTCGTCTTAGCTGTAATTCGGAATTCGGATGCATCCGAATCTCCGAATTTCCGAAAATTCGTCCGAAACAAATTTCGGAACGAACCGAATCGTACATGTCTACCCCTCATGACAGTGATGTTCAAAGTAAGTCACTAAGTGCAACACTTAGTGGCACCTGGCATACAATGTCATTGTCACTATTAGATTTTAGAGAAAAAAGATTAAAATGTTAGATTTTAGTTTTCTGCTGAGAAGTATAAAAACATTTCTAAAATGCTACAGATGTGCGATTTTTCCAAATAAAGGACAAATAAATTAATTTATTTAATGAATTAATTTTTCTAAAACATTCTACAAATCAAAACTGGGGAAAGTTTTTTCTTTATGTTTTTTTCCTCAATTTTAATTTTTTATCTGTCCTAAGTGAGTTTGTTAGGTACACATACAGTCATGGGTAAAATATTTGCACCCCTGCATTTCTGTCAGATAATGCAACACTAATTGTTGCAATTGCAAATGTTTAGGCATTCTCATATTTATTTATTTTGTTTGTATTAGTATGACACAAAAAAAGTGAAGAAGAAAAGGCCAAACCTGATACATTCCATGCAAAACTCCAAAAATGGACCGGACAAAATTATTGGCACCTTCTCCAAATTGCAAAAAATAATTGCATTCCAAGTGTGTGATGCTCCTGTAATTTATAATTAAACTCAGCTGTATCAATTAACAGGTACGGACAATATAGAAATCACACCGGAAACCAGTTAAAATGGTGAAAAATGTAACTTAACATTTTTGTTGTGTGTCTCTGTGCCACATGAAGCAGGGAGAAGAGAAGGAGCAGCAAAGAATTGTCTGAGGATTTGAAAACAAAAAAAATAAGTTTACAGCCCATGGCACTGTAGTTAATCTCCCTGGACGTGAACGAAAGAGAACAACTGATCAAAGATTGCAATGAAGGACTGTTTGAATGGTGGATAAAGACCCTCGATCAACTTCCAGACAAATTCAAGCTGACCTTCAGACACAGGGTACAACTGTGTCAGCTCGCACTATGCGTTGTCATCTGAATGAAAAGGGACGCTATGGTAGGAGACCCAGGAGAACCCCACTGCTGACACAGAAATATAACAATACCAGAGTACCTGTGGCGAGAACTGAACACAACAGTTGGGAAAAGGAAACCTTCCAATCTGAGAGACCTGGAGCAGTTGGCATGGTCCAAAATTCCTGTGTAAGAAACTCATTGATGGTTACAGGAAGCGATTAATTTCAGTAATTTTTTTCAAGAACTGTGCTACCAAATATTAATTGAGGGTGCCAATAATTTTGCCCAGTCCATTTTTGGAGTTTTGTGTGGAATGTATCAGCTTTTTTTCACAACTTTTTTTGTCATACCAATACAAACAAAAAAATAAACATAAGAATGCCTAAACATTTGTAATTGCTAGGATTTTCTGCGCAAAGTGGTGCATTATCTGACAGAAATGCAGGGGTGCCAATATTTTTCTCCATGACTGTATGTGATATAAATATGTAGCCCTATCTGTCCTCTAAAAAACAACATATAATATGTGTGAGTGCACTTAGTAAGAAAGTATATTACTGATGTGAAATAATCACATCGCAAAAATGTAAAAAGTTGTAATGCCCTGGCAATTTAGGGAATGAATCTCAGCTGTGGATGCTACTAATGTGAGAAGTCTCGGTTTTTGAGGGTACAGTTTTCATTGAAACACAGCAGAACTTCCCCTTTAAGTAGTGTGGATGAGATAGTTCAATGACAGTCCCAAGCAATCAGGTCATATACCCCCAAGGTAGATAGGAGTGGGCGATTGAACAGGGAGTCCAGTTCATGGAATACTAATGGTACTTGCGGTTTTGGGTGACCTTCAGCAGCTCAGGAATCCTGTCTATTAGGTTCTGGGGTTTAGCAGCAGGAACGCGGAGTCAGCAGGCATTCACTTGCTAATAGTGGAACGCCATACTGAGATCCATCCGGCGTTTTAGGGAGAATGTGAGGGGAGGAGTCTGTGACGCTATGCAGCCGATACATTCCACGCTGGAACGCACTGGCGGGTTCCTACTTCCGCCTCGTGGCTGCGCTCCACCGTGGAACGCAAGAGCCGCGATCCTTACAATAGTGTGTCAGTCATTAACAAACAGAAACTAAAAACAAGCTCAGTCATTAAGGGGTTAAATCTCTCTTTTTTTTCTTTATAAAATTTCAGTTTTGCTGCAGCAGGTTCTATACATCGTACAGATGTGCCAGTTTAAGGGGACCACCCAGGCACGATATTTGAAGGAATTTTACATTTTTATTGTTTCACTTTAAGCAATGTTAAAATCACTGCTATTTTAAAAACTGTATTTTTTAAGTGTTTTTTTAAATTAATACATGTCCCCCAGGGAAGTACCTGACTCTCCATACACTTTTTATGGCCAATAAATTGCATATAAGCCTTCAAAATGTGGACATTTGATTTTACGAGTTCTGCTCCGATAGACTTTCATTGAGTTCTCAGTCCTTGTAGAGCTTTTTCCCTGTTCTAAAGCTCTTGTTAGAACCGAACTCAGGTGTGTTCAGCCCATTACTATTCAGCACTTATCTCATAGAGTCATGGGAGAATACACTAGTAGGCTGTCACATAGACCACTCTGCAGAGCTCCAATGGATCAAAACAAAATTTGCTGATCTGGAAGAAATAATATAAAATTCAAGGGAGTTGCCTCACTTTCTTGTGCAGCTTATCACAGAGCTTGGCCTAGACCCTAATTACCATGAACTGGTAATTGGTAGAGTGCATAGCATCGCTAAACCTTCCTTGGTCCCTGCAGACGCACCATGGATATTCTTGCAAGACTGCATTTGTATCATATTAAAGAGAAGGCTAAGGCAGTAGCAAGATGCATACCCATACTCTCAGAAATGCTCCATGGAATTTTCTTCTATGCTGATTTGTTGCAAGCAACCATTCAAAACTGGCGCAAATTAGCTCCTATCTCCAACATATTGCGTCAGCACCGCATTGCCTAAAAATGGGGCTTTCGACCTAAATTGTTCATCTCCTACCAAGGAAAAATTAATGTTGCATCCTCCATTAATGTGGGATTTTGATTCTACAAGGAATGGCAAATGCCCCACAACCCACCATCTCTGTTGGACACATCTACACCGCAGAAACTTCATTCTGAATGGAGCTGAATTTCACCTATAGCTGACCTACAGACTCTCGTTCCAGTCATCACCTAGGGCTCTTGATAGGAATCTTTAATCTCCAATAATTTACATTCTCTAAATCCGCTGTTAATTGTTCAGGCACTTCCATCTGCTTTTGTTCCTCCATTACATCAATAGGGAATGCTACCCATCTTCGAGATTTTTACTTGAAATTTGTTATTATTGCTTTTCAAGTTGTTACCCTGTGTTCTCTCTTCTTCACTACATCATCTAAGGTTGTATCCTAAGGAACTATTACCAATATTTTGTAGCTCTTCCAGGATCTGTCCTTGTGCAGCCTATCCTAGTACTGCCATGCATCTTTGGATTGGACTTCCTGTCTCCTTCTTGAGTCCCAATTTTTTCCAACTCTCATCTATCGTCCCTTTGTCAAGATGGCTACGACCATATCCTCCATTAATGCCAAGGGTTTAAATAGCCCTTAATAATAGTCTACTCTTCTTCAGGAAGTAACATCCCTACAGCGAGATTCTTCTGGTTCAGGAGATGCACTTTGCCAAAGCCAAGATGCCTACACTCAATTTTGAGAACTTTCCACATATTTTCACAGCTAATGCAGACTTTCCACATATTTTCACAGCTAATGCAGACAAGAAGAAGGCGGACGTCCACATTGCTATCCCGTCTACCTTATCCTTTCAATTAGTGGACTGTATCCGTGACCCAGATGGTATATTATCCTAATTTCTCCAAGCAGTCCTCCAAAAATGTGGATTCTCTGAAACTTAGCGATCCAATCTCTATATTCTACCCCTAATGCCATTGTATACACTTCTGGTTATCTATCCACATATTTTCCGATCTCCAATGGTACCCTTCAGGGTTGCCCACTATCGCCTATTATATTTCCTCTAGTTATGGAAGCCCCAGCCCAGCTGATTCATGCAGACCCCAATATTCATGGACTCTCTATAGGCAATATATAACAAGATTGTCTTATTTGCTGATGATATTATCCTTATTCTCTCCCAACTCCTACTGTATCTTCACTGCCTGCAACCTATAATCTATTGCTAAACTTTAGCAAAGTCTCCTACTACAAGATCCCGTGGGCACAATCCTCATTGCCATACTTAGGCATCCAACTTTCCATGTTGGCACTCTTGTGTAGGAGAAAAAAATGTATAAATATTCTTACATACATGCAATGAACTATATATTGGCATCATACGTTTTCTTTAACATGCAAAAAATGTCATTGTACAGAGACAAGTGATCGAATAAAAAATTATTTTTAATGGTTGAGAGAGGAATTATTTAAAAATTAAAACGTAATACAAATCAAATTTCCATTAATTTGTATTACTCGGGAAACTGTCAACACTTTTAAAGAAAAGTATTTAAAGTACCTCTGTTTTCACATCTGTCTATTTTAAAAAGGGATATTCACCATGCAAAATGTAATTTTATTAATTTCATTTACATTCTTTCTGTGCAAATGGAGGAAAAGAATTAATGTTATTAGCATATTTTTTTCAGGTCAACTGTAATGTCAGTTAAATACTGCATTACAGCCACTAGATGGAGCTGATCACTATATACTTAATTTCTATGCTCCTCAGCTCCATTTAGTAGCCATTCTCACAGACGAAATGTACATGCAATTTTGAAGGATGAATGGCTTTGCGAATGATTTATAAATACACCCCATAGTCTTGCTTTACTGACTAATTTACAGATGTAAAAGGATTTGGACAAACTGGTTGACAAACATAACTGCTGGTGAATAGCATATGTTTAAGGATATTTCATCAAATGTACTGAAAGAAATTACCATCAACTCTAACTGTTAATGGCATTATGAAAACAGCATGCTAACTGTTCCTTAATTTGAGATTGCTAATGATTGATTATACCTCTGCTAATGCCAATACATCTTGAACAAAATGCAATGAATACCAACGTATATTGAATTACTTTGAGGTCATGGTTAAAAGGTCCATCCTGCAGCTTATAATGTAGCAATATTGAACTTGGACTTGAATAGCATATTTTTTTTTTTTTTTACTTAAGTGACCTTTTGGTCTATTTAGTATATTTAGTATAATACAGGCAAGAGGTGTCATATTCTCAGTATAACATATGATTGACAACAAAATATCATATTTTTTGTCTTCATGTTGATAAAATATTTTATGTGCACCTTTTAAGGTACATGTAGGGGTTACTGTTTTCTTCTTCCCTCCATTTCCATTTTGATGAAAGAAAAAAAAATTCAAACGTAGTTTCAATTAAAGGGCCACAAAAATATTGTACTTTGCATTTGTTTGCTATTTGTAATTATTGTATTTAGTATATTAATTACTTTTTTTACTGCAAATGCCTTTTTATATTTTTCTGCATGTTTACATGCAGACCACATGGTCTGGAGAGAGGACAATGACAGTGCCTAGGATAGACTATACCAGGAACAGTTGATAGTTGTGTGATCGAAAGTGATAACTGTAAGCACTCTTGGGAATGTAAAATTTTGTCCCAACCTTGGTCACCATTGCTGGGCAGCTTGTTCTGTGTTAGTAATGAGCAAACTGGGCAAAGTTTGTTTTGAAGGAGGACCAACAAAGAAAAAATCTGCTAAACCCGAACATAGTGCCAAACCATGGTGAAGTCTTGGGAGCTGGATCTTCTTTTTTTCGGACCTTTCTTAAAGGCATGGATAACTGGACACTTCTATGGGGGACAAGTAGCCTTCTTCTTGTCGGTTTAAATGTCAACATTAAAATGTAACAAAAGCTTAAAATACCATACTTTGGGGATTCCTTAACCATGCAAATGAATTTGTGGAGCAGTATAATATACTCTTTTAAAAGTGACATTTGGTTTTTTTCTTTACAATCAGGGCCAGGGATCTGGTCAGGAAGCCAGACTGCCTAGCAACAAGTGAAGCCAGCTTCCTAGCCAATTGGGAAGCCGGGAGGCAGGTTTCCTGATTGGTCAGGAAGCCAGGCTGCCTAGCAACAAGTGAAGCCGGCTTCCTACCCAATCAGGAAGCTGGGCGGCGGATTATCAGCACCAATACCAGTGCTAGTATTGGTATTGGTGCATCCCTGGTAATAATAATGTTTTTCTTTTTATTAAATGCTGGCTGCAGTTACTGGAGACAAGGAGGTCTTTCTCTGTGAAATAAATACACCTAAAATATGTTTTTTTTAAATAAGCTGGCTGGAGGGGGTCCTCTTGAAAAGCAGTCTAGACATTTAGAAAAGTACCACTCACCAAAGAGCTTGGTGGTTACTCTTCAGCGTCAGCTAGGGGTGCTATTATTGTAAGGTGTGTGGGAGCCGTGCGACCTCTGCTACTGTAAGGACTTTCATCTTAGGAACATGTTCGAAAACTAGCCGAACATCGTAAGCACACACTGCCCGTTTAGCATTGCGGTCATCGGAAGCCCGCCCCTCCAGCGGTGCGGGCTTGCTATCATCGCAAAAGTACGATCTTCCTGTCCAAGATAGGCAGATCGTACGTTTTTTAAATTACCTTACAACCATCGCAAGACAAAAGTCTTGCAATGGTTGTAAGGTGTGTGCCCAGCTTTAAGGTAGCCATACACTTTACAACCATCGCAAGACCTTAGTCATGTGATGGTTGTAAAGTAATTATAAAAACGTACGATCTGCCCATCTTGGACAGGCAGATCGTACTTGCGATTATCGCAAGCCCGCCCCGCTGAGGCATTTGTCTCCCGAGCATGCCACAAACCAGCTGAAAATCGTAAGATTTTCGGCTGGTTTTTGAACAAGCTCCTTAGACAAAAGACGTGCGACCGTACAGTAAAAACGGTCGCACGCCTTCCATACACTGCACGATTTCCCGTGATTCTTGTAGGAAAATCGTGCAGTGTATGGGCACCTTTATGCTGATTTTTTTCCTTTTTTTGCCTAATTAAAAGCTGGCAGGTGTGGGTTTTGTTGACAAAGTAACCTAGTCAGTGTATTTAACCCTTTCACTGCCATCAACATAAGGGATACAAAAAACAGAAACATTGTAGCTGGCCAGCTTAGTATCCCTTAAGGTGTGTCATACACCTTAGAACCATTGTACAACTTTTGTTGTACAGACATCTCACCCTCGTTCAATTTTCTTACAACTAGCCCATCATGCACAGACCAATATAGTTCACAATTAACGCTCGGCAGCACCACCACTTGGCTGATTTTCCTTGATCGAAAGGACAGATTTTTGTTTGCAGTTTTCATCTTGAGATTTTTGTTGTACAACAACGCCACTAACCTGTCAATTTTCATCCAATTAGACAAAAGTTTTCTAGCCTGCTTGAAAGATAAAAATCTGCCAATTGTACAGTAATTGAGGTTGTACACTCCCCATCAACATTCATTAGGTACACATATGCCCTACACACATTGTGGTAATGCACATTTTGCATGTTGCAAGGCACATATTATGGTGCACATAACACACACCGCTGTGCATTGTGGACACGTGCTGCACTTCATTGTTACAATGCATCACAGCTTTTTCTTTTTTTCAAATTGCATTTATTTAAAGCTATGCATGCCATTTTGACATATTGCTGCTTGTTGTAATGTGCTGTGTTGTGATAAAATACAGTATATGATTGGATAATTTACCATAACGCACACAAATGCAAGACATAAACAGCACTGCTGATTGGGTATTAGCACAAGGCATTTTTAGTGTAAGTTGGTTATTTACAGTTTTGCGGGGTTACCAAGGATTGCGGGGTCACCGTGGATGTGCGGAATCACCAAGGATGTGTGGGGTCATCAGAGATGTGCGGAGTCACCAAGGATGTGTGGGTCACTAGAGACATGCAGGGTCACTAAGTATGTGCGGTGTCACCTGAGATGTGCGAGGTCACCAAGTATGTGTGGTGTCACCAGAGATGTGCAGGCTCAACGACGATTTGCAGGGTCACCGGAGATGTGCAATGTCACCGAGGATGTGCGGGGTAACGGGGAATGTGCAGGGTCACTGAGGATGTGCGTTGTCACCGGAGATGTGCGGGGTCACCAGGGATGTTGCTAAAGACATCTGTTATATGTTGTCTCCAGTATTCGCTCAGAACAAAATATAACAGATTTCCTTAGCAATCACAACAATCCTCCAACTGTAGTCACAGTTTAAAAAAAAATCAGATGTATATATAAATATCGCTTATTATACTCTTATATTTGCCTCTCACCGTTTTCTTCTTTTGGATTATTGAGAGCTATTGTCTTATTAGTCTGGTGAGTGGGCTCTTTATTTGTTTTGTTTATGTTCTGTCACTTTTCATATGGACATTTGTGTGTGAGAATCTTCATATCAACATGGACTACTAGCTATGTTTTGTAGCTGTTTAGTTACACTAATTGGTTACACTGTTTCATATGTCCTAGTGCGGTTTTTCTACTTTTTTAGAGATATAATTTTTCATTCATTATAAGCACTACTATTTAACTTAGGATTATATTTATTTGCATTTTTAGATTTGATTAATAGCACGGTGTATCACTATTTACTCAGTATCAGCAAGGGAAGGTCAGGAAGGAATGTATCTGATCTCCTTTAACTTGCTCTCCATCCGGACTTCCTCCAGCATACTCCTGTTTAAAAAACAGTGAGGTGAGACTGGGGACTGGGATACTAAGTGGGGGCAGAGGCTCCAGATAGGGGTGGCACCTGATCGCCTGCCTGCACATATGTAGAGGTGTTTGAGTTGCTCTATAACCACCCAACTTATGTCTGTGGTAAATCCTCAAGGCTTGAACACTAAAGAAAACAGACTCAATGCTGCAGGTTTGTTCTCATCCTTCCACTCACCCACTGTAGTGGTTATGGTTGTAAAAGGGTTAACCAAGTCCTGAACATGATTGGTACCCACACAGCATGGTTACCAATCAGATTTTCCAGCCTCATAAAAGAATTATTCAGCCCCTTCTTGAAAATTCGAGCGATCTCAAGAGGGTGCTGCATCTGCAGACACAGAATGTAAATAAATGTATTTCCAGCATGGGGCACTTGCTAGAGCACTGTTTATATACAATAAACTTCCCATTCTCCAGCATTCAAGCTTTTAGTTGCTAATGCTAATGACCTTTTTTGTTTACATCTTGCTGCTGACTAGATTTCACGGTCGGCAACAGAATGTAAACAATGGGGAGCAATAGCCAGCCTGCTATTGTTTTTTTCAAATTGCACTAGCCAATAGCAGGCTGGCTATTGTACCTGCCCAGTAAGCAGAGGAGTGGACCTGAGAGAGAATTTCGATCTCTCAGGTCTGCTCGTCTGTTCAGTGGACAGGGTTTCAATAGCCAGCCTGCTATTGCAATTTGAAATGGCCAATAGCAGTCTAGCTATTTCTTCCAGCGGATTAAAATTTTTGTATTTATAATGTAAATTTGAATTCATATTTTTCTTAAATAGACAAAATTATACTTTTGCAGTGAATGTCAGTTTATATACCGTTCAGCCTATGTACAAACATAAATTCTGTACAGCTGGCTACATTATATACTGTAAATTATTGTGTTACAGTGTTTGTGTCTGTTAATAAAAAATAACTGAGGCCTAGAAATTGTTAAAAATAGATTTTTTGTATGTTGGAAGGCAAAAGCTTCAAAGCTCCACCGTGGAATCCTTTATTTATCATCTCTACATTGTTCCAGAGATGCCAGGTCCCAGCAAGGAACTCAAACAATGCAGAATCTATTGTAAACATTTTGTTTTCCAGCCTCAGTTCTCTACAATAACCCTTACCACTTTTATTTGCTATTCTGTGAGAGCAGCAATATAATAGCTTAGAGACTTTGAAAAAACTAAATTCATACAGGAATACTGAGCTTGCCTAATCTTACAAAACATTGAAAAGATAAAAAAATCAATATAAAATATGCCATACATTTTTAAAAATGATGTTGCATTAATATATATTTTTTAAGTGTATGTAGATCAGTGGCTGAATATATATGCACCTGTCTCAGCATGTATACTGAACATCAACTATATAGCATACTGTACATAAATGCTACAGTTGTTTTGTATTTTAATGTTAAAGTGACACTAAACTCGGCAGTTAAATCTTAGAAATGCATTCAAGTACCTTAATTTTTTTTGAGATTTCAGAAAATCATAACTGCCTTTATAGTACATTAAAAACGTCATAATTATTAAAGTCACACTAAACTCAGGAGTTAGATCTTAAAAATACATTCAAGTACATTAACTATTAACAAAAATGTATCTTATTTGTGCATCACTCAGCTGTAGATCCTCAAATCATCTCTGAATTGGTGCTGACACTGTCCTTCTTTCTGGAGGGTGGCTACTTTTGTTCCCCATGGTCCTTGTGTGCGTTGTAAAGTAGCCACTTCCCCAAGCTCACTCCTGTAATGGACTACAATATCACAATTAGTTTACTGAGATTGTAGTTTATCACGGGAGTGATATTGGGGCACTGGCTACTTTACAACACACACAGGGACCATGGGCAACAAAAGTAGCCACCCTCCAGAAGGAAGAACAGTGTCAGCACCAATTCAGAGATGATTTGAGGATCTACAGCTGAGTGATACACAAATAAGATACATTTTTGTTAATAGTTAAGGTACTTGAATGTATTTTTAAGATCTAACTCCTGAGTTTAGTGTCACTTTAATAATTATGACATTTTTAATGTACTATAAAGGCAGTTATGATTTTCTGAAATCTCCAAAAAAATCAAATGCCACTTTCCCATTGTTGTCCTCTGCCACCACCATGTCACCCGACACTTCTGGGATCATAGAAGTCCTCTTCGGCACTTGTGCATGCAGCATGTGTTACATCCTCCCCAACACCTGGCCCATGCACGGCATCTTAGAGATGCTGTGAATGGGCTGAGTGTGTACACTGCATGATGCATACAGTGTACGCAAAAAATCATTGGGAGAGTTATTTTTTTTACTTTACTTATACTTTATCTTTCCCTGCTTATATGACTGGCCTAATGATTTGCCTGATGTCCACATAGTATATTTAGGTTTACAGTAAGTTTGGAGTGAGACTTCCATTTTTGATGATACACAGGTAGTGGTTTCATATCATGCTAAAATGTATTTTTTCCTTACATTACTTTACTGGGACTAATCTTGTACAGGGAGACCTCCCCACTTATCAGTCAACTTACCTCCAGAAGAGAAGCAGATATGCAATGAAGTTCATAACCATTGCAATGTATATATCCGGCCTGAAGAGAATTGCTTTTTGATTAACAAAGTTGAGTTTTTCACTAATGTCCTAAGATTATTGTCCGCTGAGCTCTGGTTTGCATCACAATTAGGGCTGTATTTTGGGATTATGCTGCCCTAGGTAACATTGGCACCCTTATTAGGTTTTTTTTATTCATAGCCATGTTATGTGATCATTATTGTAAACACTAATGTCAAAATGCAATTTTGGGGCTTTATGCTACCTGCTTTATAGGTAGAGCACAAGTCAAGAACCTGCAGAGAATGACAGTATGGATGGGCATTTTACTTGAGCTACAAAGAGTCTTGTAGCTACTTCTAGCAGGATGTGCTTCCCTGTTCCATTTTGTAAAGGATTATAAGTTCTATACATTTTATTTTCAATTAAAAAACTAAAAAAAAACCCAACTAAATAGAATGATTGTGCTTTTGGTACATCCTCATTTTTTGGAAATGGACTAAAGTAAAAATCAATATAAAAAATCACATCATGTCCAATGGGTCACAGAGACCAACATTTTGCATTGGGAATTCCAAATGCATGACAAATGGCAGTGAAAGTGATTTATTTGGGTGGATGTGCAAGCAAGGAACTTGGGAGAATGCAGTTGGTGAATGTGCTTAGTAAATTCAGAAAATATTTATACGGTTGAGTGTGGACACAAAATAAGCATAGGATGAGCAAATTAATAATGTTATGCCATTTAGTTCAGAAATTAGCAGTTCAATATCAAGGTGAAACCTTTCTACATACATTTTATGACAAAATAACTATTTACACCCCTAACTGATATATCTAAATTGTTTAGTGGTAATTGGTGGTGCTGCTATAGATTGAAAGCAAACTGGCAATCACAGGCTGTCAAAAACTAAAAATGCTTCTATAACCAAACCTAATGCTTTGCCTTTGAGTAGGAAAATCTATATATAATACAATGGGCATGTTTATTTAGAATAATTTTTATTTTAATTCAGGAATAACATATGGCAGCTGTAGATATTTGAAATAGCTGATTGGATATGTAATGTGTGCTCAGACACAACAGAAGATACATTCATTATCTCTAAAAGGTCTTTTTTTACACTAATGCCAAAGCAGCTGGTGAGGGGTTATAGAGCACGGAAGTCGCCCAAATCTCTGGATATTGTTTTCTATTGTGCCATCTGTAGGGTGTTAAATATTCCTTAATATTGCCAGCACTCCATGAATTTATATGTTAAGTC
The DNA here is from genome assembly GCF_000935625.1 of Nanorana parkeri. Lineage (NCBI taxonomy): Eukaryota > Metazoa > Chordata > Amphibia > Anura > Dicroglossidae > Nanorana > Nanorana parkeri. The sequence continues at coordinate 107,633 of NW_017308525.1, forward strand.
AGTTACTGAGACTAGTGTCCAAGAAGCTTCAGGAGAAAATGATATTACAATGCATAACATTTTACAATAATCTTCCACTTGGCTTTGAAAAGTAAAGGGCTGCCATTGACATAAAAGTGTGAAGCTTCTGGCCCTGTACTTGAGAAAATAAAAGACAGGTTTTTAAAGGACAACATTTCAAAAGTAAAGCTGAAGAATAATAGGCACGCTTCAGTGTATGCAGTCAATCAAGAACAATTACGCAATAATGTAATATATAGATACGTAAAGAGTAATTTTTTGGGTAACTTGTTTTTTTTATAGTGTTATTTAGAAAATACATCACAATGTTTTGCTTTGTTTTATTTTTATAATATTATGTTTAAAAATGCTTGACTATGATTTAATATTAACAAAACAGCCATTAGTCATATGCAAAGCTTTACATTATGTGTAAGTACTGACCTATATTTAATATACCCAAGGGTGTCAATTTATCATACTTATATGTTTACAGTGGATTCTGAAATTGAATGGAGAACTGAATACTAAAACTAAGAGCTATGGGCAACTTTAAACAGATCTAAACACTAATTTAGTTTCAAAGTATACAACCCTGAATTAAGCTGCAGTCACAAATTTGATTTCTGTGCTAAAATAGGATACTGTTTGGTCTAGTTTCTGTTTATTTTATACTATTATGTTATATTATGTTCCAGTTTTTTTTAGAGATTACATAATAAAGTGTATTTGTTTTGTTCATTATTTGGTGGATATTATTATTTAGTGGCTCACAGTATCTTTGTGTTTGGCAAAAGTCAGCTAACTATAAATTAATTTGTAGGTAACATTTTCCCCAGGTTTGCCCTTTTGGAGCCCTTCTTGGTCATCCAGTGAAACATCCTAAATTATTTTCTCATAATTATCTTCTCTTAATCACACCACCATACCTCCTGTGTATGAAGTCAGTACAATATTTTGCTGTTTTTTCCTGTAAAAGTAATACATTCTAATATTGTTTTTTATTATTACAAGCTCTCTGGTGTCTTTCTTTTTCAAAATGCACTTGACTACAATTGCTTAAATACTCTGCATTACGTAGTTAGTCAGGTTGAAAAAAAGACACAAGTCCATTGTGTCCAACCCTTAGAGATATGGAAGAAAGAATCGCCTAAACAGAACACTACGCCCACTATGGTTTTTTTTTAACCTTCCTCTGGATCAACAGTGGGTAATTACCCACTGTTGATCCAGAGGAAGGTTAAAAAAAACCTATAAAGCATGGTTCAATTTACTCCAACAAAAGAAAAAAGTTCCTTTTTTGATCCCATAAGGCAATCGGATATTCCCTGGCTCAACAATCTCTGATGCTTAATGAATAATGTGAAACCTTGCACCACTACTCCAATCAAGTTAAGCAGCAGCTGAAATCTGTGTAGTCATATATAATATAGAATTGATATTCTATATTAGATGAAGTCACGCCCCTTGGCGTAACATACGTAGGGTGGAGCATAGGAGCTGACGGATCCACACAGGGTCTGTGGCTGCTAACCAAGTTGTTTTATCTGAAGCTTATTTTTTAGCAATGAAATGTGAGTAGTATCTTTTTTAATAAAGTATATTATCCATTTAAAACCATCTGCACTAAGAGTTTCTACTTTTTACTCGATGCATGATCCATTTGGACGAATTGATTGCTTTCAACTCCTGAGGCTGGCAATAGGAGTCTGTACCTGAGAGTAGGAAATCAGTAGGTTTTAATCAGAGGAACAATGCATACAGACCCTGGTGAGTCTCTGTTAAAGGGGAGGTGCATTCCAAAAGATTTCTCTGTTGATAATCACAGGAGACTGAGATCACCTTTCATCCACTTTTATATGTTCTTTTTTCATAATGAACTGTAGAAGATTCCCGATTATGGACATTTTTGTAGCAACATATTATTTGCACTGAGGTGCATGCTATACATATGCGTTTTTTTCTATTTGTTATTCTTTTCACATTGCATCACATTGTTTTCACAGCTAGTATCTATTGTATTTGATTCTTAATTATGGACATTTTGTAGCAACACATGTTACAGACATGCGTGTTTTTCTTGTCACATTGTATCGTATAGTTTCATAGTTAGTATCAATTGTATCTGATGGTTTGTAGATTAATTCACACAGCTTGGCTTTTATTATCAATCTCTGGTGCTAATATACCTAGAAGAACTCAATATCCAGTAATATTCTGTGCATTTAGGAATACATCCAGATTTTTTTTAAACCTCTTTTTCTCCATATGCAAAGAGTGCCCCCTTGTCCTTTGCAGTGACCTTAACATGATTAATTTGGCACCAAGCTCACTATATGGACCATTTATGTATTTATACATGGTGATCATGTCCCCCCTTAATCGCCTCTTCTCCAGAGAGAACAAATTCAGGTCAGTTAATCTTTTCTCATAGCTGAGCTCCTCCATGCCTCTTATCAGTTTGGTCGCCCTTCGCTGCACTTTCTCCAGTTCCACAACATCCTTTTTGTGAACTGGTACCCAAAACTGAACTGCATATTCCAGATGAGGTCTTACTAATGCTTTGTACAGTTACACCGTTACATAGTACATAGTTACATAGTATTTGAGGTTGAATAAAGACATTAGTCCATCAAGTCCAACCTATAGGATTTCGTTTTTAGGAGTACTTGTACCCCTGTATATTACTGTCCCTTAAAAAATCGTCCAAAAGTTTCTTGAACAATTCCACGTTTTTTGCTGAAATCACTGCCTGTGGCAGTGAGTTCCAGACCTTAACCGCTCTAACTGTGAAGAACCCCCTTCGCCCCTTGTGCTGGAATTTTTTTTCCACCAATTTTAGGTTATGGCCTCTAGTTTTTGTAACGGAGTTAATTTTAAATAGTTTATCGCCAATGTTGCTGTCACCATTGAACATTTTGTACATGGAGATCATATCCCCCCTTAATCTCCTCACCTCCAATGTGAACATGTTTAAATTTAGTAGCCTTGTCTCGTAGCTCTCGTCCTCCATACCCCTAGTGCCATTTACAGATACCCTCTGGACCCGTTTCCATAGCCAGTTCTCTATCCGAGTACACACCACCTCATCTATGCCCATAGCTCTCAGCTTGTGTAGCAAGCGCTTGTGTGGTACCGTATCATATGCTTTTGCGAAATCCAGATATACCACGTCTACCGGCTTCCCTCCGTCCATATCTCTACTCACCCCCCTCATAAAAAGTTAGCAGGTTAGTTAGGCAGGAACGATCTTTCCTGAACCCATGCTGATTGTCATTAACTATCCCGTTTTCCTGAACAAATTCTACCAGATAATCCTTTATTATACCCTCTAGCAGTTTACAAACTACCGATGTTAGACTGACCGGCCTATAGTTCCCAGGTTGGCACCTAGCCCCCTTTTTGAATATTGGGACTACCGTAGCCCTCCGCCAATCACAGGGGATCCTACCTGTCATTGAGGAGTCCATAAAAATGAGGAATAAAGGTCTAGATATAACATGGCTTAATTCCTTAAGTACCTTGGGGTGCAGGTTATCTGGACCCACTGCTTTGTTTGCATTGAGCATTTTAAGTCTTTGTTGTATCCCGGTTTCCGTCAGCCACTGTGGCATATTTCGAGTTAAACTGGGAGTTTTATCATGTGTGTTAAACCCGTTCCCCTCGGCCCTCTCCTTGTCGTTTGTGACTAGCTTCCCGCCTGCGTCCTTTATTGGGCCTATCTGCTCCTTTCTCACCTTTTTACTGTTAATCTATTGGTAGAATTTTTTGGGATTCTTTTTACTATCTGCGGCGATCTGCTTTTCGCACTCAGTTTTAGCTACCCGGATTTCTAGTTTGCATTTTTTGTTACATTCTTTGTAGTTAAGGAACGCCAATGCCGTCCCCTCCGTCTTATATTTTATAAATGCCGCTCTCTTGTCCTTGACGTGTTGTTTTACAGTTTTATTAAGCCATATTGGTTTAGTTTTCGATCTTTTGCTTTTGCTCCCTAAAAGGTATACACTTTGAAGTAGCAGTATGTAGTGTTTTTTTAAAACAATCCCACATCTGGTTTGTGTTTAGGTTGTGAAATATGTTTTCCCATTTTATTTCCCCCACTAGGTTGCGCAGTTTATCAAAGTTGGCCCTTCTGAAGTTTAGGGTTCTAGTCCTTCCAGTCCACTTCCCTTTTCTGTGTTCAATATTAAAAGTAATCGCATTGTGGTCACTATTACCCAATGACTCCCCAATTACAATATCCTCGATTAGCTCTGCATTATTAGTGATAATTAGATCTAGGATGGCTTTTTTTCTGGTAGGAGTCTCCACCATCTGGTCCATGAAATTGTCCCCGCCTTCACCGAACCCGAAGTTCCATTGGCCCAATTGATGTCTGGGTAATTGAAGTCCCCCATCACAACTACATTGCCCTCTTTCCCAGCTATTCCTATCTGGGAGTAAAGATTGACTTCTCCCTCTTCCCCTTTATTTGGAGGTTTATAGCAAATACCCACGATAAGTTTACGGCTAGCGTTCGTCATATCTAGCTCTAGCCATAAGGATTCCAGGTCTTCCCCATTGTTTGACGTGATATCGTCCCTTATATGCACATTTAGATTATTTTTTACCTAAATGCAAATCCCCCTCCCACCTCTGTCCCTCCTAAACAGGTTATACCCCTCTATATTAGTAGCCCAGTCATGTGTGCTGTCAAGCCAGGTTTCCACTATACCCACAGTTTTCTATCCAATTACAGATTGAACACTCTGTAATACCTACTGACTTTAATTTATACATTAGCCGCATGTGTGGAATGTTGTCAAATGCTTTTGCAAAGTCCAAGTATACTATATCCACAGGCATTTCTCTGTCCAATTTGTTACTCACTTCCTCATAAAAATAAAGTAGGTTTGTTTGAGAACTTCTGTCTTTTGTGAATCCGTGCTGACTATTGCTTATGATATTATTTTCAAGCAAAATCAAGTGCATGTGATACTTGATCAAACTTTCAAGTATCTTCCCAACAATTGAAGTTCAGCTTATAGGTCTGTAATTACTTGGTAAATACTTTGATCGCTTTTAAATATAGACATGTGCACCGGCAAAAAAATAGTTTTATTGTGTTTTCATTCTAATTTTTTCGTTATTTTGTTTTCCTGGCTTCGGTTCCAAAAGTGAATTCGTTTTGGGATTTAGATTCGTATGAAATCCAAATTTTCAATTAATTTCATTAGCAGTAGTATGTATGAATTTTCATTACGAATGCATTTTCGTTGCAGCAAAGTGACTTTAGACAAAAGGAAAAAAAACATTTTTTTTTACAGTCAGCAGAAAAAAAACCCGTAAGGTTCCTCCCAATTGATACCAGACCCTTCTGGTATTAATGTTAGGAGGAACCCCAAAGGTAAAAATAAAAAAAGTGCACGGGGTTCCCCCCAAAAGTCATACCAGGCCCTTTAGGTCTAGTAGGAATTTTAAGAGGGAACCCACCCCCCAAACATTTGTTTTCTTTTTGTCTAATGTCTTTTTGCTGTAATGAAAACTTGGGAGCTCCCAAATGCTATTTGGAAGCCAAGCAAAGCTAACATAGTGACTGATTATGATATTATATCACGTTGTAGACTTGCTCCACCCATGTCACAACTCGCACTGCCCTTTGTTGACATTTGGTTCAGAGCTGTCATTTTGCGGTGAGAGTTGAGAAGGTTCGATCATGTCAGCAGGCATAGGGTATTTTTTCTTTTGGTGAGTTGGAGGCCATTGCCCACTGTGATTGATGAGGATCTACATCGCTGGATGATGTGATTGACTTTTGGATTACATTGATGGACATTTTTTGGGGGGCTTTGTTAAAATAAAAGACTTTTTTACGGTGTGGTATGTTTATTTACAATTTGACTGTTTACTTGGGTCCCCCTGGCAAAGCACACCCCTATGTCGAGGGCATGTGGCCTGATATGGCGTAGAAGGGGGGTATACACTCGTCCTTCCCCTTTCCCGCTCTGCCAGGTTGCTGCTCTGATCAAGGGTCTGGTAAGATATTTTGGGGGGACCCCACACATTTTATTTGTTTTTTTTTTTGAATTGGGCTTCCCTAAAATTCCTACCAGACCTATTTTAATGGTTAACAATACAATTTCTTTAAGAATGACATTTGTAAAACATTTCGGATGAATCTGAAATTTTCATTATCGGATAATATTCATTATATTTGAGTCCAAATGAACTAGAGAAGCATGTTACCAAAAGTGATCTTCTGATGTGAGTGGAGACAGAAATGCACCTTGCCAGAAAGTCATATGGGGATGTTGGCGAAGATGGTCAGGAAAATCTGGCACTGATAATTGTAAGATACCTATACATTATTGAAAAAAAAGAACATTTTTGTGTAATTATTTCACAAGAAAAAAAGCCAGCAAAATATTGTACTGACTACATATAAAGTATGTAAACATTTTACTAGGCTGCATTTTGAAATGGAGAGAAACCAGGCAGCTTGTAATAAAAATATAAGAGTGTATTACTTCACAGAAAAGAAGAATATATTGTACTCCATCCACTGTATTTAGGTACTTTTGCCAGGCCACATTTTGACAGAAAGACATCAGGCCATTATTGATCAAGAAATCAATATAAGATTTTGATTATTTAACAGAAAAATGCCAGCAAAATATTGTACCTTCTCCATACACAGTATTTAAGAACTTTTGCTGGTCTGTATTTAGAAAATAACACCAGACAGCTTTCAATAAAAAATAATTGTAGAGTGCATTTTTTCACTGAATGTTGTAGTGATTCCCTGCATGGTATTTAAGCACTTTAACCCCTTTGTGACTGACGACGTACAGTGTACGTCGCCAGCATCGTGGCTGTTTAAGATACCAGACTGCATTTTAAAATATGCAACATTATAGTGTATTAAGACCCTAGCAAAATTATATTATGAAAATAAAATATACTGTCCTCAAGAAAATAAGAAAATAAATAGACATGTGCAGGGCAAAAAGATTTGTTTCAGATGAAACAAATGAAAATGAAAAACATTTCAATTTGTTTCGTCAATGGAAACTAATTGTAATGTTTTTTCAGATTCTGAAGCAATGAGCTTCTGTATCGGAAACCGCACAAAGAAACTGCAGAACAAGTAGCAGCCGTTGTGGCCGCCAGCGTGTTCTGCGCATGAGTACCGCCATTTTGGAGTATATCTTGCAAAGCAAACCATTGCCCCTGCAACTGACAACAACTGGGCACAGCCAGCTGTGATGTCACTGCTGGCTCGGCCCAGTTGTTGTCATTCAATGACAGCCCAGCGTCCTTGTGGACACTGTGCTGTCACTACAAGACAACAACTGGGTGGAGCCGGGCCATGATGTCATGGCTGGCCCCATCTAATGTGGTTGTTCTTACATGACAGACCAGCGTCCAGGTTATTTGAGGACTCTGGGCTGTCATTGTGTGAAACAGTCAGGTGCCAGCCAAATGTAAACAGCTGGGCGGAGCTAGTGGTTATGTTTTATATTGTGCCGGCATCTGTCAGATTCTTCACTCAGTCAGCAGAGCATGTAAGGCTTATTTTAGCCGATATATGGCTGAAATCAGTCGTACTGAGTTGAAGTGAATAGCCGAATGCTATTTGGCTCACTTCACTACGGCTCGGTTATTCGCTCGGCTGCCTTCGGCAGCTTAGTGAATAACCTTCTAAATGTTTTTCAGTTTGGGTTTACATTAACCCCTTCGTGACTGACGACGTACAGTGTACGTCGCCAGCATCGGGGCTGTAAGGAAAAGGATTATACACATATCCTTCACCTTCACAGAGTTTTCTTATAAATAAGCAAAGTTATGTTTTCATTCAATTTCCTTTTAATGTCTTAATATATGAAAATATACTCTTTAGAGCTTTTACCAGCTGTTACCAATTCTGTCTGTAATCTGACCATTTATTTTAATATCTTTCTAAACTAATTAAACACTACATGTTCAATATAAAAAATATATTAATCACAAGGTGCAATTTTTACCTTTAAATTTTAGATCGGGTTGACATTTGAAGGATAGCTGTATTTTCAGCCAAAATCGTCTATATGACCTTGCCTTCATTAAAAATGTTGACGTGTATTTTCAGTCAAAATAACAAATTGTATCATGTTACTGTGAAACCTCTTTACCTGCGATTGTCATCAGGCCATCTCTTATTTCTATGGGGGTTATTCACTTAGCTGCCAAAGGCAGCCGAGTGAATAACCAAACCGAAGTGAAGTGAGCCAAACACTGTTTGTTTGGCTATTCACTTCAGCCATGTACGGCTGATTTCAGCAGTACATTGACTAAAATCAGCCTCTGCCTCAGCTGAGCCGAAGTGCAGAAGTAGTTCGACTCAGCCGATCCAACATCTGGATCGGCTGAGCTGAAGCTAAGCCAGCTCACTCACTGCTGTTTGCCCCTATTCTCATAGAGGCCGAATGGCAGTGAGTGAATAGTCGAATGCTTCGGCTTGGCTATTCTGCTCGGTACCTCCGAGGTAGCGAGCAGAATATAAAAAAAGTTGAAAAATGATTTAAAATTTTTTACAAAATAGCTAGCTTTGCCCAACTGTTTCCTATTGGCCGGCACTTGCCATAGTCTTCTAGCAGGTCCCAGGCAATAAATAACAACTGGGTGGAATCGTCCGTGATGTCATGGGGATGCTGATCTGTCATTACGACTGGGTGGAGCGAGCCGTGAGATCACGGCTTACTCTGCCCAGCTGTCATTTGCATGGAGATCAGTCGGCTTTGGCTGACCTTTCTCCACGATTCGCCTGCCACTACGACTCAGCCGAGTCATCAGCTGCTGTACGGGCTATTGTGAAGCCCTTCGGTTTGACTGAACCGAAGGGTTTAGGTGGCTGAAGCGAGCCGAAGGATCAGCCAAAGCTACAGCTGGTTCCTTCGGCTCTGTAGTGAATAACCCTCTATATCTTTTATCTTTATTTACATTTTTTTTATCCTGGTAATAGAAAGAGTTGTCACCCTTTCCTCCGCACTACAATTGCTTGTCTACAGTATGGTGTCATTACTCTAACTCTTCAGTGGCTTAGCCTTATCGACAATGCCCGACCTCATGTGGCAAGAGTATGCAGCCAGTTCCTTGAGGATGAAGGAATTGATACCATTGAATGGCCTGACCTGAATCCAATAGAACACTTCTGGGACATTATGTCTCGGTCCATCCGACGCCGCCAGGTTCCACCTCATACTGTTCAGTAGCTCAGTAATGCCCTGGTCCAGATCTGGGAGGAGATACCCCAGGACACCATCCGTCATCTCATTGGGAGCATGCCCCAACGTTGTCAGGCATCCATACAAGCACGTGGGGGCCATATAAACTAATGAGTGCCATTTTGAGTTGCTGCATTGACATTTCAGCACCATGGACTAGCCTGCTGCAGCATTTGTTCACTTTGATTTTTGGGGTGTCTTTGAATTCAGGCCTCTGTAGGTTGATAATTTTCTCTTTGCTTGGTAGGAGGAGTACTATGCCTAAAAGAGGCACTATAAAGCACTAAAAAGCACAAATACATTTAAAACAATCTAGTGTTGGGTAACTTCACACAAAATTCCACAGTGACATTTTCATATTTGTGAATGGTTATGCAATTATAATGCTGTATGAAGCATATCACAAAATGGCAAAATCTTTTTTTAGTTGTAAAAATACTTCACTTGCAGTTTGGGACAAGTGTCAGAGAGAGTTTACAGTGCCATAAAGTGCAACTCTATAACAGGAAGTCTTTCATTTCTATGCATTCAGGAAAATTATTTTGCTTTTTAAAACCCTGTTATCATACAGGAAAGGCAGAGTAATATTTACTGTGCCACACAAACTAACAATCTGTACCCAGAAGTTATTTAGCTATGTAAAACATTGTTTTAACAGGCAAAATAGATTTTGTGACTAGTTTGATAATGATCTAAAATGTCAACCTCACTGTCAGTCTATAACATAGAAGGTTTCAAATGCACATGAAGCTATATAATTTCACTTAAAACATGATTTTAACACATAGGAAAGGCAGCCTGCAACACATTTCAAAAATATTTTACAATAACACACATAACCAGTATATAAGGAACGTTTTCATGAAGGTAGGTATTTTTATTATTTTTTTAAATATTGTCAAGAAGAATAAAAAACTCATCTGCAGAAGCCGGAGCTCACAGCGAATCAAAACATTTAACTGGAAGAGGACACTCACTTGTGATAGGTGTCTCGTGCCCCCCGGATTATTGCCATTTTGGTATCAGCTGTGCTTTTGTTGTAGCATTGGTGGCTTTCCAATCATCCTTAAGGTGACCATACACTGTACGATTCTCGTACGAGAATCGCGGGAAATCCCGCGATCGTACGAGAATCGTACAGTGTATGGAAGGCATGCGACCGTTTCTACTGTAAAGTCGCACGTCTTCCGTCGAACAAGCAGGCTTGAAAACCTGCCGAGAATCGTACGATTCTCGGCGGGTTAGAGGCCTGCTTGTTCGACGACTGCCGAACGGGCCAGTGTGCGCACGCGCACACTGCCCATTTGCAGTGATCAGAAGCCCGCCCCTCACTGCGGTCATCGGAAGCCCGCCCCTGAGCGGGGCGGGCTTTCGATGATCGCAAGTACGATCTGCCCATCCTAGGATGGGCAGATCGTACAAGCTTTCAATGAGCTTACGACCATCGCAAGACAAAGGTCTTGCGATGGTCGTAAGGTGTATGGGCACCTTAAGTCTTCCTTCTTACCGGGAAAATAGCTTTCTTGCCATCTGCAGCAGCCAATCAGTTGGGATGCAGTGAAGGGGCACAACACTTACCATACCACCACCTCCTCAGCACACAGAAGCAAAATTAGTTTGGGGAATGTTTACTTAACTAAAGGAAAAGGTGCATTTCTGTGAAGCAAAAGAGCAACACCTCAGGTGTTGATTAACCCAGATAACTGCAGTACCATACTATTCAAGACATAAAAGACAATTGTAGGAGAGAAATTAGTGTCATCAACCGTGGTGGTCTGAAAATCAACAGCAGCAACACACTGGTACTGTTCCCAGTATTTTTCTCAAAATTTTGAAGAGAGAAGAGGCCTATTTCACCATAAGAATATTCTGATATTATTGACTGCATTTCCTAGTAATTGAAAACTACCAGCGGGTCCCTTGAACCTAAACAGCTATCTGACTTTGTGGATGGGTTGGTTTGCTTACCACTTCAATGCCAGAAGGACGGTGACACTATTCGAATATCTTTACAACTGGGCAAAATAGACATAAAGTTCTGCTTCTGATAAAGTAAAATAAAGCTTGAAATTAAGTAAAATAAAGCCGAATAAAACTGATGATACCTAGCAGAAATTAAAGGGGTTTATTTACGTAGGGAAAATGCTGTTCACATTGCAAGGGAATTTGAACTTTGCAAGATTTCTCCCATTTAGGTTAGTGAAAGAGATAATGAGATGAAGCTCTTCTGAATTTTATCATCTAAACAAGTGCAAGCAAAAATGCTGTTTTTTTCTTTTCCTTGATCAAGTTTGGTTATTCCCTGCAAAGTGAATGTTCACCACATTCACCAAGCTAAGGGAAACTTACCACACAAAGTGAAATTCCCTTGCAAAGTGAACAGCCTATTTGGCTTTAGTAAATCAACCCCTAAGTCACTGAATTCAAAATGCATCAGTAAAATTGAATGGGGGGAATTTATCAAAACTGGAGCATACAAAATTTGGAGCAGCTGTGCAGGGCAATCAATCAGCTTCTCTCTTTAGTTTGTTCAGTTAAGGTTTGAACATGAAAAGGAGATGCTGATTGGTTGCCAGGCAAAGCTGCTCCAGATTTTGTCTGCTCCAGTTTTGATACATTCCCTGCAATGTGTTTTTTTAGGAAATTATTATTATTATATTACAGATTATTACCGGTATTAGACATATTACCTGACAATTCCTGTAAACAGAATCTGTTGAGCTGTATAAATATCACAGCCAATAGAATAATTTATCTGGTTTCCATACCATTTTAAAACTAACAAATGTGTTGATATCACAGTATATTCAAATTAATGATATTGCCTCTCAACAGTTGCAAACAAAATTTCATCTTTTGCAAAAGTGTCACGGTGAGTTGGATAACAATTAAGATATCTGACTATTTTTACATTTCTGATAAGTAGTCCTGATTTGTGTCATCATCAAACATGACTTAATAGTGCCCACTCATAAGATATAAGGCTAGATATGAATAATGTTTTAGATTTGGGAACACAGTAGCAATCAAAATACAAAACAAAAACCACTTTTATTAAATACTATTTAAAAGTAGCAAATGGGTGTATTTGCATAACACACTACAGAGACCCCAGCAATATAAAAACAGAGTATCAAAAGACTTACCTATATCAAAAATGGATCCGTACTATTTTTACCATTTTTAAATTTCACTTTTTCATGTAATTATGTTTTATAATGTACAATTACGCATTGCCTAAAATGGTTGTACCTATTTAAAAAATTGATCCAAACTATTTTTACATTTCACTTATTCATATAGTGATGTTTTACTATGTACATTTATGCATTACCTAAAATTATTGTAAATTTGGTGGTGCAAGAAATCCAAAAGAGCTATCTAGACTGGCAGATTTTAAACATTGTTGGGAATGTCTTTTGCCACTTTTGAAGTTCCTGCACAAATTATCTGCTTTGTGCAATTGGGGACTGATATGGGAAGAAAAATACAGAGAAGCATAATCATTATTGTTTCCATTATATGTGTTATAGAATAGGCCTGTTGAATAAACCCTTTTAGTCATTGTAATGCTATTAAATCATATCATGGAGCTTATACTGTTGCTGCTACCTTCAGCTTAAAATAAAATATTTTTAATTTTTTCCCTCCATGTGCATGACCAAATAATTACATGAAACTGGCCACAGTAACAATGAATATCTTAAACTGATCATTCCTCACTATCAAAACATTCTTATTAACTAATATGTACATTAAACCCTATTTGCATAGACCTGAGCATGTTTTTAAAACGAATGCAGAGTATGTAATAGTTAAATGGAGAGCTTTCCTTATTTTTTTAACCAAAAATCTGTTTCAAACCTTATTAAACCTCATGTTGGTTGCTAACATGTATTTGTAACATACCTGGTGAAGTCTGAGTTGACAAGGGTGGCCTCTCTTGCAGCTGTAGACCCAGAGCCCCTGGTGCACGGGGACATGGAATGGCACAAGTGTCAGTAGCTGTCACCATGGCAGGAAACTTCAGTCTGTGATGTCCACAAGTCTTGGGCATGAGGCAGAAACAGGAGTGGAATACTTCAGAAAGCAGAGTTCCAGAAAGGCCATGGTCAGATTAGCTGGGTCATCAGCAGGCAGGTAGAGCACTATCAGGTGACACGCAGGAGCATAGTTGATAACAAGACAGGGTCAGTACATGCAGGCAGTGAGGTACCAGATGGCGGGAAGAAGCAGTAGTCGAGGAACAAGCTGAAGTCACAGGAACACAGAACAGTGGATGAAGGTCAAACAAGCCAGGTCAGAATCAGGAGAGCAATCAGGACACAGAATTTCAAGAACACAGGAAGGCTCAGCACTGAAGGCTAGGATGTCACAGCCTTAAATATCCCGCTTGGTGCCACTGCTTGTAAATTTCATGTAAAAAAATAGTTGTGCATAGCAACAGTATGACAAATTTAAAATAAAGCTCATAAAACTGGTAAATATAACATGTCCTCATGAAGTGATTATGGAGCTAATTGTTAAAACTAAGACCTAAAAATTGTTTTTTTTCTGATTAAGCTTGGTTTAAAAGACTCAAATGATTAAATCATTTTTAGCTAGAGCTAACATGTTATTTTTTTATGATTGCTGTTGCAATATCTGAAAGTGCTCTCTTGTTTTTCTCATGTTTTGGAAATATTTAAAGGGCTTTTATTACAGACACAATAGTGTTTGAGAGAAATAACACTATATTAGGGGAATAGATTTTACCATTTACTTTCTTCTGTAACTTAGAGTAACCTGCATTTGAGAATATGTGGGGATATGAAATCTACACATCTCAAAATTGCCTTGTCACAGCAACTGAAATGAAAAACACAAAAGCAACATGTCTTGTGAAAAAGTGAAAAGGAATGAAATGTACCTTTTACTTGTTATCCCTATAAGCAGTTATTAATAAAAGGTTTGTTCATTTTCTTTTATTTTGTGTGCATTAGAAAAGTAGTAGAGTGGAAATATGTTGATAGTTTAAAAGTGCAAATTTAGCACTTCAGAAATATCAGCAATCCACTAAACTGATGTTTCAACCTTTTCCTCATTATTAGAAGTCAAATGATCTATTTATAGCAATATACTGCATATACCATGGGTTGTTAACGCTACCAGTTTCCTAGATGTTCATCCTGGTATTTATGTCTTTTTACCGAATGTCATTTCTTGTTACTAAAACTTTAAGGTATTCATATTTTTCTTTTACATTAGCTTTAATTGGCTTTGGGAGGGTTTCATTAATTTAAAAAGGGCATCTATAATAGATATAAGATGGTCTTAGTATTAACTTCTCTGCATGACATAAGTGATATCTAGTGGCAGTAAGTATTACTAATGCTTACTGTATAGCATACATTTTTAGGCTTAGAACCATTGATTACACTTTCTAGGCATAATACTGTACCTCCAGAGCTAGAGTAGAGTATAGACATGTCAATTTTGTTTCTTTCCGGATTAACATTGGTATGAATTTCCTGAAATTCGGACATTCGGACGCATCGAACGTGTCTGAATATGAACTAATCCAAATGGTCGTTTAACGAAATTCCATATCCGTCTGAATTTCTTTCCATACAAAACTAATTGGACATGTGCCTGTTCTCTAGCCAATCAGAGGGGGTTACATTACAGTCATGGTCACATGACTTTCTTTTGTGGGGCAGTGAGTCATTGGGGGTGATTTACTAACCTAAACACACGCACGCACCAGGTGCGTGTGATTTTCACACAGCAAAACATATTTATCAACCAAAAAGTCTCTAAAAGCATATTTCCACTAATGCCATATATGGAAAAAATCATGCACATGATGCATATATAATGCTGCTTCACAGTTTAGACAAAAATGGTTAGCTCATGCATTTACATTCCTGCATTCATCAACGCAAGCAACACAACATAGAGCTAATTTACACAACATCAACTTGTAATTCATGCAGGGCTTTGCACAACACACCTGCTGGGTGTGTACACACTACAAAGGTGTTTAGATTCCACCCATAGATCATGCTGGGAGGGAACACACTACAGAGGTGTATACATGTTCGTGGTGTGTTTATAAGGTTAGTAAATCAACCCCATTGAGAGCATTCGGAGAGCATATGGTGTCATCAAACTGTATCTATTGTAAAATCTGCACAATTGCTTCATTTTGGGGGTTTTCTTTGTGTGATTGTAATCTAGGGTGAGAGTGAATTATTTTTCTAGAATTATTTTTAAAGTTTTTAATATATATATATACATATATATACACACACACACATATATATATATATATATATGTATATATATATGTGTGTGTGTATATATATATAAATATATATATACACACACACACACACACACACACACACACACACACACACATACACACATACACACATACATACAGTGGGGGGGGGCGGTTGTAGTTTCAGTGCCACAGCCTGGCATTGTTGCTGTTCTTCTATTTTTTCATTATATTTGGGTAATCCATAATATTGCTGTCACCTTTTCTCAACATGGATTCTCCCAATAAATACCAGGTTGTTAAAGTGAGCAGTGTTCCTGATGTTACACAGTCACTAACACAAGCACCAGCACATGTAACATGACAAGCTGCACATCTTTGTCACAATCTGCCACTGCAGCAGCCATAACCAGTCCCTCCACCACTAGCAAACTATCTGTTACTTCTCGCAAGGGGAGAGGATCTCTGACATCCATAAAGGAGAGAAAAACAGGAGCAGTTGGCCCCACCTGTGTCTGTGCTTTCTCAACTGAGCCCCCCCCCCCCTTCAAGTTTATAGGGACAAGCAGGGACACTGCCCAGGAAATGCTGTGCACCTAATAGTCACTGGTTCATTCAGGACCACCCCAGAACCACCTGCTCAGCAGTAACTGGCAGTAGCATTAGCATTACCACCTTCGCTACATCCACTGCCAGTAACATAGTGTCACCTGCTATGTTTTACAGCAGAGGTCATGCCAAAGCTGTGCGTGAAGTTTCACAGTGCGCATTCATTTGTGCAGCCAAAGAGGGAAATTTAGGAGTTTCAGGAGGGAATAAGTCAGGCTACTATTAGCACCATTACTGCCAGTGTCACCACCCTGTGCAGTAATCAGTGAGCCTGGTCCATGTCAGCCGGGAGAAGAGTGAAGTCATCAGGTCTCCCATACATCAGTGAAAGATTTGGAAATGGGCTTAGCTTCTCTCTTTCTGGATGAGCTGGACCTTCCGGACCTTCCACCCTTTTGAGTGTAGTAACAGCCCACCACAATTTTTTACACCCCTGCCTCCACCTCTGTACTCCCCTGAGAAGTCACCTGCCCTACCTGCCTCTCCATGTATCCTTGTTGAGAACCTGCCAATGAACTTTGTGCTGCCACTAGTGATTTTAGGCATCAAACCTCCTGGGTGGCCAAGATAGCAGGTTCAGGCCTGCTCCTGTTCAACCTCATCCAGAGGCCACAGCTTAATCCACTGGCCACAACATTCCAAATAAGTAAGTAGCTCCATTAGGGCAAGGTGAGGAAACCACCGTTGTGAAAGATTCTCCATCGGCCAGTGGCAGGGTCAGCCACCAGTCCAAGATTTGGGACCATTTTTCAAACATAGGTGATGGACGGCTAGACAAATGTAAGTTGGGTGGCAGGGAGGTAAGCCGGGGCAAGGTCATGGGTCATATAACCAACACTGGTATGAACCAGCACATGCATGTCCAGCACAGGCCAGTGTTACTCACTGAGGAAAGTGATGTGGCTCCTCCGCCAAGCACTAGCAGAGGAAAACCTAGTGGCACCACCACTGCCACCAGTAGGCAGGCCAATGAAGGGAGGTATGCTGGTGACATGTCACATCCCATCTATTCTACTCAGGCCACTCTTGAACAATTTGTTGGCTTTCAGGGCAGGGGGATGTCCCGGCAACAGTCAAGGAAAATTACCCGCTTGATTGCAGTTGGAGGGGCCCCTTTTTATAAGGTGGAAGGTGGCCCTTTAGCCAACTCATGCAGGCTCTTGCCCCCCAGTAACAAGTACCATTCCACATCACCTTAGCCAAACTGTCATCCCTTCTCTATACAGGGTTTGTGTTGGGGTGTTGAAGAAGGAGCTGGGAAAGGCTGCTGGACAGTCAGAGCACTTCACCACTGACCTGTGGAGTGCTCCTAGTAGCTAGCATGCCTTCCTGTCCTTAACGGCACATTGGTGACAGCCCAATGTGTTGGAAGACGTACCACCAACTGCAGGGGCAGGAAGGCAGGCCTTGTGGAGCACCGCCTCAAACAAGATGTGGGGACAAGTGGGCATTTGACCTTGGCTATGCTGGAGTGTATTCTAGGACAGCAGAAGGCCATTCATGCCATGGAATACTAACATAACTTTGGCATAAGGAGACCATTAGGTAGGGAGGATTGGGCCATGATTGGCCAGGTGGTGTCTGTCCTCAAGTCTTCCCATGTTGTGACAAAAAACCTAAGCCAGGAAAACGCCAGCAGGTCATACCCCTCTTCACAAATCTCCACAACAAATTAGAGGGCTTCCTCTCCTATAGGAAGGTATTGCCTGATGGCCCGCTACCAGAAGTTGTGGTGCTGATTAGGAGGCTGAGGGATCATCTGGGTCAGTCGCATGCAGGAGGTGACGGACACTTGCATGGAATTCATGCTGGCCTCCATGTGTGTTCCTCGGATCAAGGGCAAGATGCCTCTTTTGCTGCAATGCCCTGACTACATAGAGGGATACATTGATGGCAAGGGTGCGTGAGAAGGAAAGAAAAATGGTAACATCACTGAGGGGAGAGGAGGAAGAAGAGGAGGTTAACAAGAGTCACTCTGATACTCCATCACCTTGCGCTAGCACTGCTCAGTCCACTGGAGCAGCAGCTTTTTGGGTTAAGGCACTGGACAGCTTGGTGGGACCCAGTAGAGTGCCCCCAGAAAATGCATCTCAGCGCAAGACATGGTTGTCTTCTGACCCCCCCACTGCAACCGGTCATTGATCCATTGCAGTTCTGGCAGGACAGGATGAGTGTGTGGCCTCTTCTGTTCCAGGTTGCCCAGGAGTTCCTGTCCTGTGGGTATTTTCCATGACAGGAAATATCTTGCCCCCCAGCTCATGGAGCAGATGGCCTTTTTAAATTTGGAGAGAACAGTAGTCCTGAGTGACTGGAATGATTTTTAAATTATCTCACACTGCAAGTGCTCATCTAAGCAGAAAATGGAAAGAAGTGCCTAGGCAATGTCATATGCAGGAAGGTAACTCTTACACCTTAGTAGGAGTTTAGGGCAACGTGCCAAATTAATGGCAATATAAGTATCCAAACCTACAAGTCTTTACTTTGGTTATGAGGATTCAAGCAAATAATTTTTAGCTCAACACAGAAAATGTATTGATATATAGTGATAAGACCTAAATACATTAAACCAACAATCTACCAAACAAAATTAAACATGCAGTGACATATCAGATGTAGAGACAGTGACAAATATACTTTATTTTCATATAAAATATATAATAAAACATTATTTTTTGGTGGTACAATCCACCCTGTACTGCAACAGTGAAACAACACCACATAGCAGTACAGTACATTCACAAAAATAATTTACATTAATTCAGTGGCATGATGCCTGACATGTAGCACAAGAAAAGGGTCCTGGGCCCTCCATGTCACTCATTACGCCGCTTTACCCCATACTGAATATATTTTGCACAGGAAATATCTTGCCGCCCAGCTCATGGAACAGATGGCCTTTTTAGAGATAAAGCTGTCAAAGTTGAGATAACCCTTACTCGATCTGGACTTCAATTAAATTGATAAACCCAAAACAAGTTTTATCATTCTTTGTTTTGTGTTATTTTTGGTTTTGGGTTCTTTGAGTCTCCCTGGGCATTTAAAAATTATAAAAAAAACTACAAAGAAATTGAAAAAGATTTAAAAAACAAAAAAAGGTTGTTGATTGTTTGTTCTTTGATTGTTTTTGTGTTCAGTGTAGCTCCCTGTTGTATTTAAAAAAATAAGAAAATAGTTACCAACAAAAATTAAAAACCATAAAAAAACACAAAAATAGTTTTTCTTTGTTGTTTGTATAGTTTTGTCTTCCTTGAGGCTTTTGCAAGCTGGTGAGCTTCCCTGTTTTATTAAAAAAAAAAGAAACAAACTACCAAAATAATTAAAACCTAAAAAACCACAAACAAGTTTGTTGGTCCTTTGTTGTTTGGATAGTTTTGCCTTCCTTGAGGCTTTTGTAAGCTGACAAGAAATCCTTACCTACCTACCTACCTACCTAACTCCCTCCCCTAATAGCCAGGCCAACACACAAAGCGTTGCCAACACTGCCAGTGTCACCACCACACACACACTACTAGCAGCTGTGCAGTATAAAAAAAATCTGGCCTCCAAGCTCCCCTTATAGCGATCCAACACATCCCTATTATTAAATTATGTCCTCCTTAGCAGCTGCTTTTTAGGCTGAGGCAGTGGATGGCTTGGTGGGTCCCACATGACCCACCAAGTGTCCCTCAGAAAATGCAGCTCAGCACAAGCTATGGTTGGTGCTTACTTCTCTGACCACCCCCCTCCCCCATTGCATCAACCATTGATCCCATGCAGTTCTGCTTTGTCCCAAGTTGCCTAGGAGCTCCTCTCTTGCCCCTGAACCATGGTTCAGAGTGAGCGGATATTTTCTGTGACAGGAAATATTTTGTCCCCCCAGCAATCGTAGTTCACCCCAGCTCATGGAGCAGATGTATTTTTTTAATCAACCTGCTGATGCTGCATTACACTCTTTCAAATAGGATATAGATTAAAAAATAACTTGAAAAAAGGATCATTGAAAAAACAACCCAAAACAAGCTTGTTCATTGCGTGTTTTATTTTTTGTTTTGGGTTCATGGAGCCTCCCTGGGTTTTTGAATAAAAAAATCATAACAAATTACCACATAAAAAAGTTTGTTAATTGTTTGTCACCGAGCGAGCGGTGCGAAGAGGAGAGCTCGGTCTTCTGTGACAGCTGACTTCTCCCCTGCACCACTGGCCTGGCCTCCTGTGACAGATGACAGCTGTCTCCGCCCCCACATTGCTCTCCTGATCTGACAGAGGAGGCTGAGCGGAGCAGTGCAGGAGTAGAGTCCGGCCTCATGTGACACGCCGGCTGCTCACAAAGCTCTCCTCCCCCACACCGCTCAGCCTCCTGTGACAGTTTCTTTCTTTCCTGCTGGACTCTGCACTGTGTTATAGGGGACACAGAGCAGTGCCCAGCGGAGAGGAGAGAAACCAGGCATGCACCGCAATTTTGGCCAAAAGTGCAATTTTTGGTGGCCAAAATTTAATTGCATCCCTAGTGAATTATAAAGCTGAGGTCCACATTCACTCTATTATCTCTTTTGTCAAATAGAATTATCTGAATATTTTTAGAATTTCCTTTAACCTCCCTGGCGGTAATCCCGAGTCTGGCTTGGGGTTCATTTTCAATGCTAGGAGCGGTAAACCCCGAGCCAGACTCGGGGCTGCAGAGAAAAGTGACACTTACCTTGTCCCTGCGAGCCCGCGGCGTCCTCTGCTGTACGCGGCCTGAAAATGAAACTAAAAGCCGGCATCTGACTTTTAGTTTCGTTTTCGGGCGTCACAGCCGGCGGGAAATTCAAAAGTGAAAAGTTGCAATATACACAGCATACACACAATACAATGTAATCTGCTATGATTACACTTATGTATCAAACTATTTCACTTCAATTTTGTCCCTAGAGGTTTGTCCAGTGCCCTGCCTGACACTTTTTCACAATTATAAGAAATTATAATATAATAAAAAATTTAAAAAATGGTCCAGTAAGTGGGAATTCTGGGGTCGTTGCCTGATCCGTACCACAGTAAATAAAGTACCAAGTTCGCACATCACTGAGCTCGGTCGCAGAATCCTCGCTGTCCTCACCTTCAGTGTCTGTTGAGGAATTTCCCAACAAATCGCTATCACTCAATTCTGCAAGTAGTTCTAATTTACTATCGCTGTTTCTACCTGGTCTAAAACCGCTTTTGACCTAAAACAGCGACGATTCTGCGACCGAGCTCAGTGATGTGCAAACTTGGTACTCTATTGACTGTGGATCAGGCTGCGCCCCCAGAATTCCCATTTACTGGACCATTTTTTAAATTATTATATTATAATTTTTTATAATTATTTATAATTATTTCTTATATTATAATTTCTTATAATTATTTATAATTTATTATATTATAGTTTCGTGTTTCAAACTTTATCATACCTGGGATGTCTGCTGGACTCTTGTTAGGACAGATTTAGGTGAGTTATTCCTAAGATTTACTAAGAATTACAGGCCTACAATATAAACAACAAATTTCCATGAAAAACAATGTACCGCTTTTGGTACAAAATTCCTGACATAATCATACCGCCAGGGAGGTTAAGAGTCACAAAATTAATGTATTCCATACAGTAGCCTGGTTGTGAGAAATTATGTCCTAGACGTTTGCAGTAATCATCTTCCTTATGTTCTTTTATGGTGTATCTATGTAAATAATTTTTCTTTGTCATTTCTGTACTGTTTCATTGATGTGATATACATGGTTGCACTTGTTGCCTTGAATGAGGTATACCACATTACTAGAGGTGCAGCTGAATGATCCTGTGCTATTTACATTTCCTTTTGCGTGTGCAACGTTTTTATTGGATTGATATGGCTGCACAGTGCGCAGCATTTATTGTTGTAAAGTTTTGTTCCCTTGTTCCCTTGTTTGTGTCGCTGTATTCAGAGTAAAGTTTCCTGCTGATTCAACTATGTTTGAGGTTAGGTGCTTGCTTAAAATCCAACATGGGGTTTGTTGGAAGAATTCTTGCAGCATTTTATCCTCTGTTATAATAGTTTGCAGCTCTTTTGTTATAATGAATTCAGCACTGTATTTGTGGTTTGGTGAGAATTAAATGAATATTGACTTGCAGCAATTTCATCCTTGTGATTGATGTTGCTATATAGAGATTCTTCATCCATAGTTACAGTACTAGAAGTGTATTTAGTGAGACTAGCTGTATATTGTGCAGCTTTTTTTAGGAAATCAGCTATCAGTATTTTGCAGTTAACATGCAGTATTTCTGACTAATGGCTTTAGCACATTTTCTGCAAGACCAGGGGTTTGTTCAGTGAGTGTATTCATACCTGTTGTGATGGGTCTGTCTGGATTACCTGTCTTGGGGATTTTTTGCAGCATGCAGATGTTCCCAATATCTTAAATTATACTGCTAAGTTTTAAGAAAATAGTGTTTTAATGAAACATTTGTCTCACTGTTGTTTATTAAAATCATGGGTAGGATTGAGTTTTAATAGTAAGTATTATCTGCAAGCTGCCTTTTGTAAATATTTGCTTGGGTCTATCACAACTACCACACTCCAATTTGTCTGCGGGTTTAATGGTGGTGGACTAATTGTTGTATAACTTATAGCTTTTCACTCTAGTGGTAAAAAATTGTATAACATTTTCTTTTGAAAGGTGGATATCAGGGCATGTGACTTGCAGTCTCAAACTGGTAGCATTTTTGTTCAGTTTAGAGTTGGGTCCTCCTGGAGGTGTGAAGTTGCTTCTCTATTTCTCATTGTCACATTACAGAAGATTGCTTTTGTTTCTGTGGAAAATTTTTGGAGTCTCAGTCTCCTGAGATGGGGCTGAAAAGAAGACTTCCTTTCTAAAATTCTGGATTGCCCTTCCTCATTTGCCATTGAACTTGGCTATGTGCACAGGGCACTAGGCGTCAAGTACCATGTTACTCTACTAGAGGAGTGCATTGGAGGTTGTGTGGGTGGGGGCTCTCAGGAGGTGGTTAAATGATGAGAAGGGTGGGAAGAATTGGGTGTATTGCTTTGGCTTACAGTCAACCTGTATATCGCAGAGCTTTACCATCAGACTTATTGTCTTGACCTCACTAGGACTTTGGAGCTAAAATATGGTGCCCTTTTTAATGTTTCAATGTTTGTACCTGGGTTGTGATGGTCCCTTATGTTTGACTGTTATGAGAACTTTAGTGATGTACCGACAACCTGCATATGTTATGTTACCTTATGAGATTTATATCAAATCTCCATGAACATATGTACATAATTTTTTTTTAAAATATTCCATATGAGGTGATGGAAGCTTGTAATTAAATATATTCTTATTGATTTGCCCAGGTGTATCCAGTTAATCACATAGAGTATGGCAGGTCAGAATACAGTCCTCAGTCTTTTCGGAGCCGAGACCCTTGATTCTCACAATAGGTACATACTTTTGTTTGTCTCTGGCCAATATCTTCAAAGGTTCCCTTCTAGGAAGTAAACAACCAGAGTGTCCGCCCTGGTTTAGATGCAATCTTGGCCTGGGGTTAACCTACGGACACCTGCTCATCTGGAATTTCCCGCCATTAAAAGATTTGCATAGAAAGGGGTTGGGAGTTCTAACAAAGGGTATTTGGAAGTATCCAATCCCCATAGAAAAATTCTAATATGATTAAATTAAGCATTGGGAGGCCACCAATCGATGGCTCTCAATACATCCGTATGAACACAGGGAGTATATCGACCATAGGGGGAAGAGATTAGGTCTTTTTAGACAACCAGAATAGGTCCCTTATGTGACAATTAACTGGTAAATATACCTGTACTCCCTCCCCACTTAAATATATGTCTATCGTTTGTCTCATATATATCAATGTCTGTGTATTTTACATGCTTACACCTTTTTTTGTGTGTTTTGTAGTTAGATTGCTGGTTCACTGTATTTAAGTACATGTCTGTTATTATGTTGAGCTTGAATTTCATGATTGAATTCTTAGAACCTTATCATTGTAAGTGTGAACGCTTATATAGCAGATCATAACTTAAACTAGTAATTTGGGTAACAGTTATTCTCAGTATAGTTAACTAGCTTAGACTGGGCCATATCTCTTTCACTCTGGGCTAATATATACTGTAATCATGTTGTGTTGCTGTGTTACAATATTGCACTGTTGTACATTATTTTATTCCTTCTTGTTCCTTACAATTGTCCATATTATGTATTGGTTTGGTATATATGTACTACAATACAAACAAATTAAAAAAAACAATATGCCACCAAATTCAATTTAAAACATATAAGTGCTGTGCTCCCCTAAATTGTGTGCTAATGTGTGATCAGTGAAAATTCACCAAAAATAAATGAAAACCCCAAAATACTTACCCTGAAGCAAAAGCAGCCCCCATATATTTTGTAAAGGGAAGCCTTGCAGAAAAAAAAGTTAGCTATGGATGGAACAGCGGCTAAGAGGGACTGCTAACCTCAAATAAACCATAAAATAAACTGAACATTTTTTTAATAAGGAAAATGGTTTATTGCCTAAAAAGAAGCAATCAGAAGTAAAGTCCAATTTCAAAAAGTAACCCAAATCTTTCCCTATGCAATCTGTCAGCTTTTCCTTTAGTTTACTTGCAACAACTTTCAAGTCACAGTCACTATGACATTATCAGGTGTATTTATAAACCTTTGCCTAGTTTATAGCTGGACGGATGCAGTCCACAGAGCACAGTGGCATGTGAATGGCATCTGCCCAGTGTATAGCTTTATAGGTTTATAAATAAACCCATTAGTCTGTTCTGTGCTCCCACTTTTATAGTGAGGAAATAGATTGACCTATTGACCCTTGTAAGCATGCTGGTGTTAGCTCAAAGGCTATGAAGTGAATAATAGTTACACAAATTCTCCCGGGCAAATGTACACATCAATTTGCTGGGTCCATGAATCTCAAACCTTCAGGATTCACGTCAAATCCATGGTAGCTGCAAACCTTCCCTAACCTCAATCCTACATGGCACATCTAATCAAATACATTTCATTTTTTCTACCATGCATACATTTGTTTTGGTTTGTCTTGACATTAGCTCACAAAATGGAGTATATTCATTAACATGAATTCTTATGTTCTGAATGCAACTGGGATTCCATAACATGAACAACATTTCCTTTAGGCATTAAGCTATTATCATTAATTATTGGTAAGAAGAACATTGTAAGTAGTAGGGATTTTCATTACTAATCCTTTTATTATCTCCTAGTTCTTTATCTCTTTGTAGTTAAAATCAAACGTGTAATTTCTTTTTGTTTACATTTTTAATCCAATGTTAATATATGCTTCGTGTTTAAAAAACAAACACTGCAGAAAACAAAAAATATATATATATATATGCATTTGCCTAAAGTGATTCAAGTCTTGTTCAATTAGAGCTTTAATTGTCTTATTTTTTAAATAATTAAGGTTTTGGGCTATATTTGTAGTGCACTAGGATTTGGTGCATTAGTTTACAATGTCCTTGTACTGTATATTTATGATTGCTCAGTTTAGTTTTAAACTCATTAAATTGTATCTACTTCCATATCTTAGGTCTGGCATCTGAAAAAAAATAGTGATGTTTTTACTTATTTTATTTGTTATTAAAAGACTCCACTAAGGAGTAACTCATCTGTCAAATTCAGAGCCCTTGTTGAGTACTTTTTGTTTTTCAGAACAGAGTTTATTGAGTGTGCTCTATATGGAAAGCAGAAAAAGTACTGTACACATCAGTAACTGTCATATGCTACAGGAATCTTTATACAAAGCTGAAGTACAATTGAAGTCATCTTGAGTTTAGTGTTATGAATATTGATGAGAGATTCAGTTTGAAGGCCAGGCAAACTGCAATTACTTTGATTCCTCTGCACAACGTATATGCATTATACAGATAGTTATAAAATGCATGAATACTGTTTGTCAGGATTCCTAAATTGTGTGTTTCTTTGCAGATTGGACACAACTACATAGTAAATAGAAACGGTTGGGGGTATCTGGCTTTATGTAAATCAAGTAGAGGGCAAAGGACTAGTCACCAGTATTGTCTGTTTGCTCTTTTTGGCAATTTTTCCCCCCGGGACTCACTTACCTTGCGGAGGTGGTCATTTTGGTAGAAAAACAGTGCTTTACCTTCTCATGTAAGACCCACCTTTCTGTTAACTGGTGGGGAAAGAACCAGTTCTGATCGTGGATAAAGTGCAGATTCAATGATTGATGTAGGAGAAGCAAGATCCTAGTATGCAGGTCCTCAGGTACAGCTTTCTCTGCAGCAGTCCATCAGAAGAATACTAATAAACACAGTAATGGCATTACCAACTGTCACTTCAGTGCTGAGGAAGACAATTTGGAGAGAACAGTAGTCCTGAGTGACTAGAATGATTTTTAAATTATCTCACACTGCAAGTGCTCATCTAAGCAGAAAATGGAAAGAAGTGCCTAGGCAATGTCATATGCAGGAAGGTAACTCTTACACCTTAGTAGGAGTTTAGGGCAACGTGCCAAATTAATGGCAATATAAGTATCCAAACCTACAAGTCTTTACTTTGGTTATGAGGATTCAAGCAAATTATTTTTAGCTCAACACAACAGAAAATGTATTGATATATAGTGATAAGACCCAAATACATTAAACCAACAATCTACGAAACACACAAAAAAATTAAACATGCAGTGACATATCAGATGTAGAGACAGTGACAAATACAAGTTAGATGACAAGTTAGATGCACACATTTACCCAAACAATTACAAGAATTGTTTTAAACAAAATATACTTTATTTTCATATAAAATATATTAAAAAAACATTATTTTATAGGGGTACAATCCACCCTGTACTGCAACAGTGAAACAACACCACATAACAGTACAGTACAGTACATTCACAAAAATAATTTACATTAATTCAGTGGCATGATGCCTGACATGTAGCACAAGAAAAGGGTCCCGGGCCCTCCATGTCACTCATCACGCCGCTTTACCCCATACTGCATATATTTTGCATAAGGATCCATAGGGATACTGGCGCGGAAATCTCTGACAGGCCGTGACTAAGCAAACCCCAGCTCTGCACGTCCTACATGGTATTTAACCTTCAAAAAGCAACAGATGTAATGGGGGCTAGGGAAGAGGAAGAAGGGAGGAGGAAAACATCACAGGCCCAAAGCTTTATTGAAGGACAAAGACCCAAAAGGGACTGTGGGGAAAAGGAAATCTTGTCAGACATCCTCTTCCTCTTTAAAATCCAAACATTATAATCTCTGAGCAGACTGTGAACCATCCTGCAACAGTCCTCAATAGACATTATCTCCCTCTGCTGGATGAGGTGCTTCCTGGCACAGCACAAAGCATCCTTGAAGCAACACCCACCAGGCACCATCAATCTTAGCTTCTATAAACACACCACAAAACAGTACATTAAACAATTCAAAGTCTTTGAGTTTGTAGCGCTTACCCCGGAAGGAGCCGCTGGATGAACAGGTCCATATCTAGTCAGTCTAGGGATTGATTTCCAGCTGCCCCATTAGCATTAACCACCCTCTTCTTGTTGCCCATAAATTGAGGTCCACTCAAGTTGTGGGTTGCTCGTTGAACAATTTATTGGCTTCTTATTAGGAAGAGAGGGTGTAGGGTCTAGGTGCACAGGCCTCCTTAGCTCCAGACTCACTGAATTCTATCTTAAGGGAGTACATCTCCACAATCCATGAAAGAACACTGACCCCGCTCTGAAGTCCATATAAATCCAAGGCACTTCAAGGTCACTGGTCCTGGTTCTTCCATCTTTCAGGAATTCTCCTGGCTGTAAGCCTCCAAGGAGACCTCTCTTCTTGCAACTCAGCCAATGCCCACCCCCAGGCTTCTGCCTAACCTAGGGCCGAACAGGACCCAACCTTAATCCATGGCTGGTCGAGGCAAGAGAGAGAGAGCACATGGCAGCTCCAACACATATATGTACACTTTGTCAGCAGACACCACTGGCTGCAAGAAGCCCAGTAACTGGCTGCTGTACTGTACACATATTACAGTGTCACCCATTAGCTGTCCCACAATGTGACAGAGTCTCACTCCGCCCAGGGGGGTACAGACAAGGTTGGACACCTGGAATTAAGCATGTGCTGGCTGCTACCAATTCAGCCAGGCTGTCTACAGCCCTGACATGTCTCTAAATGCATAGTAGGCACTTCACAAAAGGTGATGGGCGCTACAAGTTCATATCCCAGGGTCCCTAACAGGGCCTGTGAAAAGAGGCACTGCCAAAAGAGATACAAAGCATGTTCTTCTTCAGTGATACACACATGGGCAATGCCTATATCTGCACATGTCTCTGGCATGCATAAAATTGCTTACGGGCAACACTTTTGGATCACATTCCAAGCTGGATCTTTATGCCTGTTGGCAAGTCTTCTGGAAGATACATTTCTCCAGACAAATCTACAAGTGTTCAAAGGCAGACCCAGAACAGACTTCCCAACATCTTTGGCTCTGATGAACGTAGATAGTCTTAGGTTTTTACAAATCGGGCTTCACTTCATGCAACCCATGCTCATGATAAACTTAAAAGTTTCCAAGTAAAACCAAGAAGTGTCCCAGGTGTAGGGGATAGAACTGTCCCAGTTTTCCCTTTCATGGGATTTCCAAAGAGGCAGTAGGAAAATAGCAGGACATGGAGCCACCCACAGGGTCCAAAATCTTAGCGATCAAAGTCTTGTGGATGCAGTTACAAGCATCCTTCATTCTTGGAGTATTAGTCTAGTTTACCACTCCTGCTCTTACACCTGAACACTCCTTATGAACAAGAGCTCTGCAGATCGTCTCAGCGGAAAACTTTAGCGTAGGCTGCCCAAGAAGCTGCCATGCCCTTCGTGGAATGTGCCCTTATTTCCTCAGGTGGATGAAGACCCCCGATTGGAGTAAGCCTTTCTGATGATTTTCACCAACCATGCTGCTACGGTACGCACAGAGGCTGCGCAACTCTTCTTGCATCCCCAAGGGATGACGAAGAAATTATCCACCAGACGAAAAGGTTGCGTTGCGCTAGTGTATGCCTGTAGAGTGCTGGATACATCAAGTGCGTGTGGAGCACCTCCAGCATCCGTAAGCGCTGGGAGAATGATTTCTGGATCGAGATGGAATGAGGAGGTAACCTTTGGAAGGAAGGAAGGAAGGGTGAGTCCTCAGAATGACCCTGTCGGGAAAGAACGTGCAGACCGGTTCTGTGACAGTGAGAGCGTGCAGCTCGGAAACCCGTCTAGCCGATGTAATGGCCAGAAGGAAGGTGGTTTTGAGAGTCAAGTCCCAGAGAGATATCTCCAGATGTGGATAAAATGGAGCGTGTTGCAGAACATCCAGGACCAGCAATAGGTCCCACTGTGGAAACAACAGCTTCACCGGAGGACGAATCTTCATACATCCCTTTAAGAAGCGAATGATCAATGGATCCAAGGCCCACCTGTAACCTGATAATGCGGAGATGGCCGAGATGTGAACCCGGAGGGAGTTCCAGCTAAGGCCCTTCTCCAAGCCTGCCTGCAGGAAATCGAGCACATGATTCACCGCTGGAGTATGGGCGTCAAAGCCGCCGTCAGCCGAAGCCTCGGTAAACTTGTCCCAAATCCGCCGGTAAGTAGAGTTTGCAGAGTGCTTCCTTGCCGTCATCAATGTGGATATAACTGCTTGGGAACATCCTAAGCCGGAGAAGCGTTCCCTCTCAACCTACTGGCCATCAGATGGAGCGAACCCGCAGCTGGGTGGAGGAGAGGGCCCTGCATCAGGAGATCGCTGCGGTCGGGTAGGGGAAGAGGAGGCTCCAGGCTCAACTCCAGCAGTGCCGGGAACCATGGACTCCTGGGCCAGAATGGAATACTTGCTATCAGCACCCCTGGAAATGTAAACACCCGTCGGAGAAACCGCGGAATCACAGGGTAGGGAGGAAAAGCGTAGCCGAGGTCGAAGGGCCATCGACAAGTCAGAGTTGATGAGAATCTGGTCACAAAGAGGTGGACTTTGCTGTTGATGGGAGATGCGAACAGGTCTACCTGTGATAGGCCCCAATGACTCGTCACCATGTTGAAGACCTCTTGGTTCAATTCCTATTGTGTGGGTCCACGGTTGATTTGCTGAGGAGGTCGGCAAGGCCGTTCTGTATGCCTGGAAGGTAACTAGCCAACAGATGCCATATGTGTGTTTGTGCCCAGGCCATTATCGGTTCGAGCTCCCGTAGCATGGAACGACTGTGCGTGCCCCCCTGCTTCTGAATGTAAGCCACCACTGTTTGGTTGTCGATTTGCAGCTGAACACAATGATTGTGAATCAGGGAAGAAAAGGTCAGGAGGCCTTTGAAAGCTGCTCTCACCTCCAGGATGTTCAAGGGCAGACCCTAAGATGGAAAAGACCACCTTCCCTGAGCCGCTAGTCCCTGGCAGTGTGCGCCCCAACCATGGAGGCTCGCATCTGAGGTGATCACCACCGGCTGTGGAGGACAGATGAGGTGATGATTCAGGAGGTTCTGCTGTTGAGTCCACCACCAGAGGGACTGCTTCATGTCTGGGGTGATGAAAATCCACTGGCGAAGATCCGCTCTGCTCCACTGTTTCAGAAAGAAAAACTGGAATATCCTCAATCTCCAATGGGCCCATCGGACCATCAGAATGGTAGAAGAGAGGGTGCCCAGAAGGCTCAGGCACTTGCGTGCACTCATCCATGGTGACGATATCGCCTGAAGAACCCTGTGCCGTAGGATGACGGCTTTGTCTTGAGGGAGAGAGATGGAGTTCCGACTGGTGTCTAGGAGGGCGCCCAGAAATACCAGTTGCTGTGAGGGGTGCAATTGAGACTTCTCGAGATTGATCAACCACCCCAAGCGCTGCAGCAGGGCGAGAACCAGCTGCTGATGCTGCAAGATAACTGCGGAAGTTTGGGACAAAAGCAGGATGTCGTCCAGATAATGGAAAGCCTGTATGCCTTGCAGCCTGGCATGAGCGTTGAGTGGTAGCAGTAGCTTGGTGAAGGTGCGAGGAGCCGTAGAAATGCCAAATGGAAGGCACACGAACTGGAAGTGCGTTCCCATGATGGCAAAGCGCAGGTACTTCTGGAATCTGGCATGGATGCGCACGTGGAAGTAGGTGTCCGAGAGATCCACTGAGGTCATCCAATCCTGGAGACGAATGGAGGATAGAATGGTAAGATCGAGCATCCCTGGCGGGTTCCATGAAAGGCCTCCTATTGGGGTTGAACCTTGGACGTTTTTCTATCCTGTGGAAGGAGACCAGATTTTCCCCCAGTCACCTTGGATATTGCCGCATCGAGCTTCGGTCCGAAGAGATTTGAACCATCAAACGGAATGCTACACCAGCTGGTTTTTGACGCCGAATCCGCCACACATGGCCTCCGCCAGAGTGCTTTTCTGGTGGTAATTGTAGCAAGCATTGATCTAGCAGTACATCATATGATGTCAATAGCCGCTTCCCCGATAAAGTCGCCTGCAAGCCGAATTTCCTGTAGAGCGAGAATGATGTTCTCCTGACTCACATCAGAATTGAGCGCCTGCTCAATGTTGTTAGTCCATGTGGAAATGGCATGAGAAATAGAAGTCAGGGCGATAGCCGGGCAACATGCATTTCCTGAAGCCAGGTATGCCTTCTTCATATCCAGATCCACTTTGTGATCAAGTGGTTCCTTAAAATAGACTGCATCCTCCATGGGCAATGTAATATGTCTGGCTAGGTGCATCACTGCTGCAGCCACCAGTGGAGGAGAGTTGAGGTTAGGTGCATCATCTTCCATGAGCGAATATAATCTTGCCATGCGATTGTTTACATTTGGTGCTTTCTCAGCTCGTTTCCATTCCTCCATGATAAATTATTTTATCTCATTCATCTAGGGAAAGGCAGCCGTGGATTTCTTTAAATGTGGAAAGTAGCATCTCACCTTGGCTCCACAACCGGGTCTTCCCAGTCAATCGCCTCCTTAACTGCAGCAATGAATGGTTCCACCAGGCTGAAATCAAAGCCGGAAGGGCAGTGAGGTTGTCGGACATCTCTGAATGTGTGTCGGCCTCTGTGGGCTCAGTAGGTTGCTGCGATGTGGACGGCCCATCCAGATGACTATACTAGCCACTATCTCGGCGACAGTCTTTGAATGACTGCATGAGGAGAGACAGAGGATTTGCAGGCGGGGTAGGGGCTTCCCGGGTGGCATTGGTGAGGCAGGATTGGCAGACCAACATCTGGTAGTGCCTGATTGCCGCATACCCAGCAGACCTTGTGTTCAGGATGATGACGGTGGTGTGAGCGGTGTGAAAATTACTCTGTTTGCTCCCACCTTAAACCACTCCTGCCTCTGGATCTGTAACATCTGGGTGACGAGGCAATCTTGAGGAAGGTCTCCGGTGCTCTTCGTGAGGGGGGCTGAAGTCACAACAATTGTCATGAAAAAACCCAACCACACCGTCTCTTTGAAAGGCTCACACTTACCATACCCTTACATATGAGGGGAGGAAGGATCTATCGTGGCAGCCCTTTCAGCCATCCCTAATAACAAGTAGGGAAAATAGTATAAGCTAAAATAAAAAGGTTCACACAGCGCATTTGAAGGATCACAAGCCAGAAACCATTAAAAGAACGAAAAGACTTAATGGATTCGATCAGACCGAGCAGAGGCCCCGCAGGGAATCAGCAGAAATTTGTCCGATGCCTGCTGGAGGTGACAGCTGATGCTGCTGTGATGATTCCGCGTGTATTTTAAGTAGAAGGAGATGCCGGCGCATGTGCAGAACGATCCGGAAGCCACGGGCACCATTTTGGGAAAGGACGTCCTTAGTGCGCATGCGCGAAAAAGCCGCGTACAGGCCGCCCGAGAAATACTCACCTGATCGAAGAGAGGATGATCTCAGTGGGGAACTCCCAGGGGCGGGAGATAAATAAGAGCAGGAGAGAGAGAGGCACGAGGCCCTATGGTGAATAGGAAAAACAAAAAAGGCTGCCACGGTCTGGCCCTGTTGGAGAAATTTGCTCACCCTGGGTTAAGGCTTGTTTAAAGCCATCAAAGCCGGGTCATCAGTAAAGGGGAGACTGACCCTGTTCGGAAAGCCGCAAAAACGGCAGGTAAGGGTTCTCTGTTTAAAAAAACTTTTAGTCCATGCAGAAGATCACGGTCCCATGGCGAGGACATAAAAAAGAATGAGAATGGCTCGGAGGAGCCTAAATGTATCACGTGTCCTGTGGGTTAAGAGGGGCAGATCTTAACCCATGTTGTGCTTCCGAGATGCTCCAGGAAATATATATATATATATATATATATATATAGATAGATAGATAT